>NC_041364.1:21712475-21814975 GCF_900634415.1 Cottoperca gobio
GAGTGTTCTTAGTGTGTTTTAAGACTGTCATTTAATTATTGAATCACACCTTTTTGACCAGCTAAAATATGTATTTATATTTATGGTCAAAATCCTGAGCACAGAGAATGTTTTTGTTTTTTGTCATGCAAAGAATATTTTCATTTGAGAAAACAAAAAAATCTTCTTTTGATCCATAAAATTATTTCCATGTTTGCTATTATCCATATACAGTAATTGTACAATAATACCCTCCATAATCTATCCAGCTACCATTCTCCTCGTGCTTCCCTGCTTCCGTAGTGTCTGTTAATCCGACTAACCATTAATCTAATTCAATTAGTCTTTGAATGATAATAATTTCTCTACAAAATACAATTCATGTACATTAAAACATTTCTGTGTGCTGTAGATGTCCCATTGTGGGCTCAGAATTTGATGCCACGCTAAAACCCAGCAAAGGAATAAAGTCAGATAAAAGCAGGTTGTGATTACTTGGCATTGTTTAGTTTGTCTTCGTCCGACAGACTTCCTGTTTGAACCAGCTCAAAGTTCACACTCTGCGGCTGAATGGCATCAATCAGCTCCAGAACGGGCATACTGGTACCGATGGATTTGTCCTGAACAAAGGGACACACACACGCATCACACATGTATACTCCACATACAGTACAGTAAAAACCAAGTCCAGGTCCAGACCTGACCTTCTTTACCAAGGGAAGATCACAATGCTTTTTCTTACAACAATGTGTGGTATCTGGTGGAACATTTGCGAAAGTAATTGAAAATGAAAAAGCCCAAACATGTCTCTGATGAGACACACCACAAGGGTTAAATATTAAGGGAACACTCACGTTAAAGCTTTTGATAGAGGAACTCTTGCCAGCCTCAGACAAAGTCTTGTTGACCCATGAAACTATCAAATCATCTCCAGCAACTTCTCCTGCTCCGAGGTCTTCAAGAACATTTAACGTGTACCTGCGTAGAGATTTTAAAACCACACGTAAGAATATCAACAATTAAATCAAATCATATTCCATATCCGCTACGGAGCTTGGGGTACAATCAGTTAAATAGTTTGAGACATTATTAAAATAACTACATTTCACTGTGAAATTGATCGCAATAACTTACTGTAATTACTTTTAATAAACGAAACCATGTGAGGTGACAGGTCGCTTCCCAACGCTAAGTTTTAATGTTGTCTGAAATAAAGGATAATATTTTACAAAATACTACATTTCCCATGAACCCCATTGTTTTCAATCACAAAGAGGGGTCCTTCTTCTCATCTTCCCCGGTGTATTTCTGAGTGTGTTTGATTTCTCTATGGCTTCACTAAAGGGAATAAACATGTCGGAAGTGAACTTTAGATGTGACACCGACACAAGCTGAGAAAGCTTAAAACTGTGTGCTGACAGAGCAGCGCCCTCTTCCTGGTTCAGACTGTATCACCACTCACACATCCAGAGTCTGAAGGTGGTGTTTTTGCTAGTTTATTGCACTTTTCTTAACATGTCAGAATTACCACGTCATAAAGTGAAGTTTCACTATTAAGATTAAATCACCTCCTCATCAGCTGCCACACCAGTGCCAGAGTTAGTGTGGCGTTTCCATCGTAGATGTCCTGACCGCCAATTCCCACCAGGGAGAAACCAGCTTTTTTTTTACCCAGCTCCACAGCATAGGCACAGTTTTCCCTCTGAGACACACACACACACACACACACACACACACACACACACTTACTATATTTGACCATATTGCCTTTCAGAATTTCTTTGTCACTATGGGGTTGATATCGGAGCTAGGTCTGATTTAAGTGCACCTGACTCCGGGAACAAAATACAGCACCTCCTCAAATCAATTTACTTACGTCTTTTAGAAATGTGATCTTAAACCTCCTAACCTTGTAAACTTGTTATTGTTAAACATACCTGTATTTAACGTTACATCTTAATGATCCTAATTTGTCCATCGAGTTGTTTTCCCTAATAGGAAAGTTTTAATGGCTTTTATTATTTGATAATGGGATTTCCTCTTGGTTGAATCAATGCTTGTCTAGTCATGGTTGTAACTATAGTAACTGTGTTTCCTGTTGTGTGATATAGAAACTTATCTACATTGTATGTTTACTTAGGATGTCACGAGAACCGATACTTTGGTACCCCGTCGATGCCTGACTCGGTTTTACACAGAACTGTAGGTACCGTCAGGAAAGCGTGTTTGGGATCATTATCGATGCGTCCAGGAGACGCACCCTATGTTTACCCTGATCACGCTGCATTGTGAACAACAGATCGGTGTTAAAATCATCAGGAAGAGAGCTAGTTAAGGATAGCTGTTAGCTGTTACCAAGCCCCCAGGAAGAGCACCAGGCCAAACTGTAGAATTACAACTTCCGTGTCAGTCACGTGATGCCATGGGGCCCAAAAACACATTATCCCACTGACTTACATTCGAGAAGAGATGTCTGTAAATACATAGGGAATCATTTTTTTATGAAGTAAATCAACATCCCATTATGAAAAGGCCTTATTTTGAAATGTGAAAATGCGCTAATAGCCTATCCAGAGTTATTTTTCTGCATCTATGTGACTGAGCCGAGATCAGTCGATACAGAGCGGCTGGGAGGCGGGGTTTAAGGAAAATGCAAATGCACATGCTCTATGGGCCCCATGGATGCGGAAGATCCGGCTAATTTTATACTCGAAAGTCGAGCCATTTTGGCTTCATGTGCCACTGAGCAACTTTCCAGGAATAGGAATCCAGTTCTATTATTACATCCATGGATCTTAGCTTTTAACAACAGGTGAACGGAGGTTAAATAGTTGTGTTCAAGCTCTATTCAGTAAAAATGAGTATTGAGTGAAGATAAATTATAACGTTAACATGATGTGTTCAATTGAAAAAATACAGTTGTTTGAAGGAGAATATAAGAACAATAACCAGTATGCAAACGGTGATAAAGCATGTTGAAGTAAATGGGATCTATTGTTTTGTTTTTGTTCTTAATCGTGGTTTCGAATCAGATTTCACTGGTATCGGTATCGACAACTACACTTCTGGTGTCATGACATCACTACTGTTAACATAGTTAACAATCTATATATACATATACAATACATGCAAGTAAATTATATACATAAAAACCTTTTGGGACGAATAATTTATATTTCAATTAATATAATTTTGCAATTTCCTCCTCATTACCTTCGGTAGCAGTTTGGAAAGTAGTATGCACATGTACCTTTTTTAAATGCCCTCCTCCTACTCCCTTGAATGGAGGGATGTTGACTCTGTCCCAGTCCACTTTCACCTTAATCTTTTCATAAAGCTGGAGAATCACCATGGCATCCATCAGATCTCTGCAATAACACACATTCATGTATTTAAAAAGGGTGCATCAGTGTGGCAATGAACAGTAAACATGATAACTATAGCAGGTCATTTCACACAGAGGGATACTGACCCATAGATATAGTGAACATGTGGATTCACGCCAAGAGAGTTCATCCAGTTTCTGAAAGTTCTCTCCTCTCTGGTCTCGCCTTGAAAAAACAACAAGAGAGAGGTGAGCTCACACACTCAGGACTACACAGGTGGTTAGCTACTTCCTACAAGTATGGACGTGATGAAAGTATAAGGGAGAGAGAAATGATTCGTCCATGCTTACTCTCCACAATCCATTCTTGGTTCTCTGGTTTGGTGAGAGCCGGGTGTTTGTTGAAGAGCGTGGCTACGAAGGCCATGTTGAGCTTCGAGTTTCCAGACACGACATCAGTGGCGGTGACAAACTGTCGGCAGCCGAGGCGGTCGGCCTGTTCGAGCATACAATCTGCTCTCTTCATGGAATCCTTCTCCTGGTGACACACACACACACACAAACACACATCTTCATTTGGTTGGGGGAAATGGGCTCTGTAATGTGGGATACAGAACATCCATTCTTTATTATTAGATCCATTCGTAGGTGTATTAGCAGACATCCTGAGAGCTCTGCCTCGTTACATGAGCGCTCAACAGGCAGCAGTCGCTGGAGAGGCAGCGCCCGTCGCACTGACACGTGCACTGCAGCACGAAAGACGGGACCTCGACACAACACCGTGGATGTTTGTGTGTGCAGCTTCAGTTTTGGTTTTAGAACCTTTACACCCCTAGTCATAATATATTTTACATACAGTACTGTGTGTGTGTTTATATATATATTATGCAGGTCTTGCAAACATATGTGTGATTACAGATCCAGATGTTCTGTAGCATTTATGTATGTTTTTCTATCTAAGAAATTACAGCTCTTTATTTCCATAAACAGTAGATGTCATGACTAGTATGATAATGACCATGGCTGAGGACACAAAGACAAGAGCAACACCTACAGAAAATCTAACTATAAATGAAACAATCCAAACAAAATGTGTGTGTTTGACCAGTGTTCAGTTTCAAGGACATACTAATGCATGTGTATGTGTATGTGTATGTTTCTGTGTATGTTTCTGTGTATGTGTATGTTTCTGTGTATGTGTATGTTTCTGTGTATGTTTCTGTGTATGTTTCTGTGTATGTTTCTGTGTATGTGTATGTTTCTGTGTATGTGTATGTTTCTGTGTATGTGTATGTTTCTGTGTATGTTTCTGTGTATGTTTCTGTGTATGTTTCTGTGTATGTGTATGTTTCTGTGTATGTGTATTTTCTGTGTATGTTTCTGTGTATGTGTATGTTTCTGTGTATGTGTATGTTTCTGTGTATGTGTATGTTTCTGTGTATGTGTATGTGTATGTTTCTGTGTATGTGTATGTTTCTGTTTCTGTGTATGTTTCTGTGTATGTGTATGTTTCTGTGTATGTGTATGTGTATGTGTATGTTTCTGTGTATGTGTATGTGTATGTTTCTGTGTATGTGTATGTGTATGTTTCTGTGTATGTGTATGTGTCTGTTTCTGTGTATGTGTATGTGTATGTGTATGTGTATGTTTAAATCTTTGATTCTCAGTGTGATTCTGTTGCTTCTTTAACGTATTGATCCATTGAGGCCCAAATTCATTCCTGACTAAAGTTGTAATGACTAACTCAAATATACTATATAAGAAAAGGTAAACAACATGCATACAGCATTAGACTTTACAGTTTTAAGATAAAAAGTTGGCAGATTACATAAAAACTAAAGGCTTATCAACTTACATAAACACCACTCATGTCGACATCAATCCTTGGAACGTCCTCTTTGGTGCCGTCTGGAGCAATCTGCTCAAGCAGGTGGAAGTACGCCTTGGAGTCCTCCACAGATACAGAAAGAGACACTCCGTGAGATATGATGAAATAACAAAGCACACTGACAGTTACCTCCTACCACAAATGTCAGATTTATTCTCATCTCTCATGGGTTTGCATTTCTTAGTCAAATGTAACTTTCACAATATGTTACTTTTTGCTAAATGAATGTCTAATAGACATTTTGAATATAAGCAGCTGGCAGCTCACTACCCTAAAATAAACTCAGGCTGAGTGTCCATATAGCATTTTGTTTCTGACTCGGCGTGATGACGTTAAACGTCCCTGACAACCTTTGTAGTCTCATTTAGCTACTTGTTAGCCACCGCCTTTTAAGACAAGTAATAATTGCAAAAATGCTGACTGGTTTCCGTGTTTTAGGACTCATTCCTGCACAACTCTATACAGTAAGAGGTTCAGGCATCACACTGACATTTCCTTACCTTAATATCTCCAGAAAAGTTCGATATGGACATGCCGACTTTCTTTAAATGGAAATTGGCCCAGCGCAGCAGCAGCTCTTCAGGACTGAGTTTCATCAACTCTTCCAAACTCTCCCCTTCCTGCAGCAGCGCGGCTATAGCTGTACACAGGAAGACAAGCATGACTCTGGTTTGTGGGGGGGAATGATCGTGAATATAAGAATATATTAACTGAAAGCAATTCATTCATAATTCATCGTTTTGTGTTGACAATCTGTGTTATATAGTGAAGTTTGTTTTAGTGGCTACATTACATTTAGTTTTATATGTGCAGACAAGTGTGTGTGTGTGTGTGTGTGTGTGTGTGTGTATACATACCTTCATTGCGGCTCAGCTCTATATCAGCGAACAGTCCGATCTTGATAATCTGCCAGAGGAGTCCAAGCACCAGGTGAGGTTTTCCCTCCTTCAGATCCTGAGCTCCGATGTTGACGACTTGGCAGCCGATGGCCGAGGCAGAATTCAGAGCCAAGTTCAGATTCTCCTGTTGGGGATAAAAAAGTGACGAATGATAAGAGGTCAGATTCATGCAATATAATGCATATATATATATTATAATGTGTATAATAGGTAATGTAGTTTTAGATATGAAGCTTTTAAAAGCTCCTATATAACTGTAACTTAAATTTGATATTGTTTTCTATGATTTATGCAATGAAGTTAAATACTAGTTAACAACTAACGAACCTGTGTGGTGAAAGCTGTGAGTTTCTTTTTATTGATGGTTCTCTCATCAATGGTGTCGGCAACAGAGAGGTTGATGAGTTTACTGCAGAAACACATGTGAGAAAAACACATGAGCACACTGAACTGACACAAGGCCTGCAAACAGAAGGAAGAGTGGATAAAGGTATCAGATAAAGAGCGGGGTTAAAGGTCAAATCAAGGAGAAAGGTAATAAAATGAAATAAAGTTGATCAGTACAGATAATTACAAAGTGAGTGATCGATATGCTTTAATGTTATTAGTAGGATGTTTGTCGGATTTACCAAAGTATGATGCCGTCTGCCACTGCTTTAAACAGAGCTTCAGTTTCGGGGTTGATGGGCAGGACGTGTTTACAGTCCGGATCGTCCGCCAAAGCAGAGTTGATGTAGTTGGCGAAGGCAAAGCGCTCCTGCTCTGAAATACAGCCAAGTGTGAGGTCCTGTCTGTGATGATATTGGACAGATATTGGACAGGGTGTTCTATAGGTTTTAGTGTTGCTTTACTAACCAGAGATTGAATGCTGAGTTCCTTCACTAGAGATCTCGCTGGTGCCCCCGATGGCTACGATGCCTTCTTTCTTGTTCAGAGCTTTCCTGAAACCCTGAGCCATGCGGTCGTCCTTCATCTCCAAGAAAATCTGAATGTGCACAAAAACACACGCAGAATCAATCGAATTGTGGACAAGATCGTGATTAATATAGTTAGTCAGTCACTCACTTTCAAAATCAACAGACAGCTCATTTGAACGCCGCATTAGGGCCATTGAAGGCAAGTAAATATTCAAGAGATTATAGTCTCAAATTAGCAAAGAAACACAATATTCTCTGAGACTAAAGTGGGAAATCTATGAGAAAAAACTCACAAATTTAATGAATATTCTCTGAGACAATAAAGTCTATAACGTATAAAGATCCATTTCCTGATGCACAAAAGCTATCGCCTCATCACAATCAGCATGTTGTTGTCTTCTGAATGGCCCAATTCTCAGCAAAGTCTGGATGCTTATGACAATAAGGTGATTCTTGGCTAACATCCCAAGTATTTCCTTATTGCTTAATGCAATTGCAAAGTATCATTTGATTACGTTATCCCCTGCAGGCATAATACACTGTGTGTGTGTGTGTGTGTGTGTGTGTGTGTGCGTGTGTGATATATATATATATATATTTATTTATTTTCCGCTAACCTATAATTACGCCCTAATACGCCATAATTAATTTGTCAGTCAGCCATCAAATTAGGACTTTAATTAGCAATATTTAGTTGAGTTAGCGAATTGTTAGTAAAGCTGTGAGTCAGTTTAGTTTCAGTTTGTTAGTTAGTGTTACCTACAGCAGAAAACTCTTTAATGTCGACGTGGCTGTCATTGTCTCTGTCCAGCTTCTTAAGGAGTTCTCTGATCTGGTAACCAGGCAGAGGACAGCCCACCTCACGGAACAGATCACCAAGTTCAGAGGCGCAGATGTACCCATTACCATCCACATCTAGAGGAGTAGGGGAGGCAAGAGGGACGGGGTAGGAGGGAGGGAAAAGGGTAATATTTAGTTGTAATATTTTAGGATTCAGTCAGTATCTTCAGTTTTACATTTTCTATTTTAAACACCAGGAGTCTGGTAGGACTGGATTTATTGTTTGCCCCTCTGCTTTTCAAATGTATATGTATTCACAATTGTTTACAGTAGAAAAGTATATTCTGAATTACAAATTGGGGGCATGGAGTTTGAAAGATATAAGCATTAACCAGGAGGATATAGCTCCTGAGTTGCATTATGGGAAGTGTAGGATTGAGAGTTTCGACCCATAAAAGGGACTAATGGTCAAGATATCTCAGCCTCTGTGGTCTTTCATTTAACCGTTACCCTGTCTCTCACAAGTCCCCCAACTTTACTTACTTACTTACTAAATCAGAATCAGAAATCCTTTATTAGTCCCACAACGGGGAAAATGTACTTTGTTACAGCAAAAGAACAAGAAAGTAAAGTGGCCAGTACACAATAATTAAATATAATTAAATAGAGTAAAAGTAGTATAAGTACAGAGTCGTTGATTAAAGTTGTAAGAGTGAATATTGCACAGTGGTAATTGCAGAAGTTATAAAAAGTGCACATTGCAGTGATAATCGCACACAGTGGTGGAATAGTGTGTTCTCGGTGTGGGGGTGTACCAGGGGAACGTGGTGATGGTACAGTCTGACCGCTGCAGGGAGAAAGGACCTACGGTATCTCTCTGTGAGGCACCGCGGGTGAAGCAGCCTGTCACTGAAGGAGCTGCACAGTGCGGACAAAGTGTCCTGGAGGGGGGGGGGGACATGTTGTCCAATAGAGAGGACAGCTTGGACAGCTTGTATTGCTGTAATATCCCTTAAATAATGCATTGATTAAAATGAAGCTCTGCAGCACCTTCAAGAAAATGTGAAAAGACTTCCAGCTTCTTCAGAAAGAAGCTCTTTTGTCATTACAAGAAAACTACACAGAAAAGAGTGAAATACTGTCCTGACAGATTTTGGGAGAGATCTTCAATAAATGAGACTCAGTGTCCTTAAAACAATTCGACCAACAGTTAATTAAGTGTCAACAGTGAAATACGTTTATTCGCTTTCTTACTGAGAGTTCGGTGAGAAGATTGATATCACTCTCACGCATGGTGGTTACATGGTTAGCCTAGCTTAGCATTAAGACTGAACCTGGGAGAAACAGCTAGGCTGGCTTTGTCTAAAGAAACTAAATCAGCTTATGGTGAAACACGAAGCTAACTTTTCAAAGTGCAATAACATACACAATCAAAGCAATAGCACAGCACAGCCCTGGTCGATCCAAACTCCATTCAGAAAACAAGCATTAAAAAAGTGTTTTGGTTGTCGTCTTGGAGACAGACCCGACAGGGCATGGATTCAGACTTTTCACAAATCGGCATCCTGATGTCGTAATTTTGGTATATCTATTAATCCGTTTATAGCAATCAAATCACAGAAAAATCTGTTTTTGAGTTCATACTGCTGTAGTAAACCAGATTAAAACACAAATGATCCCACGAGTAACGCAAGTGGAAAAATCATAAAAGTCACAAATAACAGAAGTGGAAAAATGTCTATTTGCAATTTTCTGGGAGATTAGGTGGATTTCTTTTTAACCTTTGGACAGAACCAAAGATAGATAACCCCTGCTTTCAGTCTTTATTCTGAGCCAAGTTAACAATAAGAGTCATTTCCAAAATGTCAAACTATTACTTTAAGCCATAAATTAAATGTGGGTGTATCAAAGGTTTTATTTCTTTCCATGAATCCCCAGATAAACATCTGTCTGTCAGAAGGTGCACACACAATGAATAAGGACATGTGTTTGTCAGCTGCTTTACCCCACTTCAAACAACACTGACTACTTCATCATTGTCTGATGGCTTTCTGCAATATCCCCACACACACATTTTTACTCACCCACTTTCTGGAAGCCCTCCTCGATCTCCTTGATCTCTTCAGCGCTGATATTTGCTGACATGCTGACGCCTATAAAACAACACAGCAGCTGTAGTTAGGTTCTGTAATACATGTGTGAACATGTGTGAACTCTCTGCACAGTAATCACATCATTGGAAATCATTTGATTCTAAAGGAACTACACGTACCAATTTAAACAATGATACTTTACCATCAAATGATACGCCGTACTTCAATTTAATTGAGGCAAACCAATAAAACAGTGGAGATGATTGTTAGCCTGATCGTGTGCTAAAATTATAGTTAGGAAGTAATATGTCAATATTTCTCATATGTCCTGAGTTGAAAGGTTTGTCTTTAGCTATGTGGATTAATCTCCAGTTAATTTCCATTAACCAAGACAAGGTAACATTTGTTGCATGAACCAGAGTGTGAGTCCTTTGTGGAAGCCATCTTGTGCTGGTGCTTGAAGAGGAAGCAGCCTCAGCTGCAGTCAGTATGTGTGTATGAGGAGGCGGGCTCTCTGAGGGGATTGGTTAAATGATGGGGGATGTATTGGCAGCTAATTAAGCTAGAAAGAAAAGTTGCAAGAAAAGTTTTCTGTTTTTCTGTATTAAAGAGGAAACCACACAATTCTAAAAGAAGCTCTCATTTACTTGAGGGCTCGCTCAATTTCATGTAAGCAAATGTCCTGAGAGCAGATTTCCTTATTCCTCTATTCACGGTTTCATGATTGGGTCAGCCTGGAGACTTCGGCCTACTCTCTAATAGCAAAGCTAAGTTAACTCAGCCAGAAAGACAGATAGTAGCTGGGTCTATTATACAAAGAGCCATTAAGCCTTACAGTTACATCAGCCTCGAGACCTTTATAACATCTAAGAGATTTAAATAGATGCCTTTGGTGTAATACGATTCTGTAATGGAGGGTGTAGAACAGGGGTGTCAAACATACGGCCCGCGGGCCGGAACCGACCCGCCAGAAGGTCCAATCAGGCCCGCGGGATGATTTTGCAAAGTGTAAAAATGACAGCGAAGACATTAACTTCAAATGTTCAATACAATTAACTGCTATTTCAAATGTGTCCACTGGGGGTCGCACACAACACTGCCAAGCAAGCAAACTGTTGATGCTGAGCTGCCAGTAAAAGAACTTCTGGAGCTGACGGGTTCTGTCAACATTACACCTCATTACCCAAAATGTCTGTCAAAAAAGGAGAAAAGTGGACACGGAGTGAAGAGTTTTCCAAGACAAATGGACCGTTTCCTATTTATTCACAGAAGCTGTGTGCTCGGTGTGTTCGCGGCAGGTTTCAGGGCTCAACAATTATAATAGTTGGCGTCACTATGAGACTCATCATGGCGAAACATACAACAGTTTGCAACGACAACTGAGAAGATGAATGAATTGTTAGCGGGTCTGAAGAAACAGCAGTCTGTTGTTACTCGTAGCCGAGATATCGTCGATGCAGCAGTGAAAGCTAGCTACCTTATTGCTAGCGAAATAGCATTAGCATCAAAGCCATACTGCAGTGTTTAACTCGCCGTTCACGGTCAAGGCTTCTGATCTGTCGACATCCAACTTGAAGTCATCAACTTGCAGTGTGATTCAGATTTGAAGGACACATTTTATCAGCATCTCTTGCCAGGGTACCCCACATTGACAGCCCTCGCTGCAAAGGTTTTGTGCATGTTCGGGACTATCTACCTTTGTGAACAACTTTTCTCTGTAATGAGCATCAATAAAACAAAGCTGCGCTCTCGGCTCACACTCAAACACTTAAAGGACATCCTGACATTGGCTGCTCCTCAGGATTTGAGGCCTGATATTGATGCACTTGTGACGCTAAAAGATGCCAAGTTTCAGGAGCAAACAGTGAGTAAGTAACTTAATGTCAAATGCTGCTTCAGACACTTTTGCACGTTATATATTTCTGTAAGAATATATTTCTGTGAAAATGAATACTTACTGTGGAAATATTTAAAGACATTGAACAGTGTGAAATATAATGTCAGTCAGCAGCTGCAGTACAAAGAGACACAACCTTTATGTATTTTCATGTATACATTTTATACATGTACAAGGCAGGGGGAGAACTTCACCTTCTTCCTTAATAGTTCCACTTTACTTTGTATTGTGTGGTGTGTCAGGATTACTACACAGATGTGGAAATTAATGTCATTTTTAAATTATTTATATATCTTGACAAGTTGTTTTGATCATAAAGTAAAATACTATATTGTTCCAGATACCTGTGACTAAATGTTTTGTGTCTGATACACTGTGATCTGTAAGTTGTAATGCAACTAAATGATAAACTGAGGCATAATATTGTTGAAATTGCACTTTTATGTTGTTCATAATGTTTTGTAAAAAGATAGTTCATTAAATGTGAACATTTTCAGAATGTACTTTTTTGCACTAAAACAAAGGGAAACATTTGGAGTTGTTGTTATTTATAGGTTATTATACTGTGATGTTACTGGTTCAAATTGGGCTGTATGTGGCCCCTGAACTAAAATGAGTTTGACACCCCTGCTGTAGAAGGTTTGTATTTTAGCTATTTATATTACAACCACTGTATATAGATATTAAATGTTATGATGCCCACCAGGTTGTGGTATTTACTGTAGGACTGTAGATCTGCATATTGACATGTACCATGGCTGAAGGGTGAAATGATTAGTTCACCCAAATCACAACAGATCATACTTTTCCAATTGCAAATGACACTCCCAATGATTTGTCCGTCTTGCTTACGTTTTGAGACCTCAGCCATTGATAGTGATTCCCAAGCTTTTTTATCAGAAGAACTGTGTACTGTGAAGAGTTTCTCACTAAAGGTAATTGGAGGTGTGCTGTATGAGAACATTATTTTGAGCTAGCTGACCCTTTAATAGCACCAAATAGGCTAATGAATTGAGGTATATGAATGTATCCATGTTAGCATGCAGATCCCTTCAGTAACAGATACATCCTATTACATCTCAAGCTAGGATGACGCTTTCTGAGTCAAAAAGCAAAGCTCGGCAGAAGCATGGCAGCTAAATTTACTACACACTACATCATATAATGTTATAGAACATGTTAGCCTAGATATACAGTCCCAGTAATAAGACATAGTGAGATTAGCCTGTATATGATTCAATCTGAGAGAGAGCTTTCTGCTGCAGAGAGCACAGCCCGCTTGCTGCCTGAGACGAGAAGACATGTCAACTTGATGAATTACATGCACAGACAATCAATACAAGCCGAGGAAGCCCAAGCCATTCTGACAAATCAAGCCTTATTAGTATCAGATATTAATGGCATCTAACTCAAAACATCATGTAGAAAAATACACCTGATCCTCTCATCACTGCTGAAAGAAACTACCAAAATACTATTTTTCCTATTAAGACATCAATTAAAAGATCTGATTTGATGGTGAATCCAAATCCAATGCTGCGACTTTGAAGAAACATTAACTATATATGCTTTTGACCATTTCCAAATAACCTCTTTCCACTTCAAAATTCACTCAAGTTCAATCAAGATTCGTCTCTGGGTGTGTTGAAAATCTCACGTCATGCTCATGTTACAGCATTGCCAAATAAACAAATAGGTAGATCATCACAAACACGCAAAACTAGTGGTTGCATAGTCCAGAAGTCACACGCACAGGTAAAGGCACAGGGCACTAATTACTCCAAAAACACTGTTTGTTTGATGATACATTGCTTTATGCCAGTTATATATTGCCAAAGTTATTTGAATAATAGCCGAAAATGCATTTTGCTTAATGCAAATTCCTGTATACACAATACAGACATTATCCTTCTCGTGACAAAAGATACTGACGACCTGAAAACAATTATGGTGACTGATTTACCCAATTGGAGACAATAGTGTGAGGCAGTTGGAGTGTATTTCCAGTACATAAGAAATGCATTCATCTCAAGTGATGTTTATAATCTTTAAAGACATGATTGTTTGGTGTTTTTGCACCTTTGTAACTTTTTTAGTGCGAAATAATTGGATAACAGAAAGAAATACAGTCTTACTGCCACCAGATGTCACTGCTTGAGGAAGAACAGGCATTGCTTTTAAGGTTGGTCCTTGCCATGTTTTCACTGGGTACATTTGTAAAATCCTGATAAATCCACACACACACACACACACACACACACACACACACAACAACAACAACAAGTCTATGTCTAGAGTGACGATGCAGTTCATCCAGACACAAGGCTGCTGCTGTCTGCCACTCACACTCCAGTATTATTCATTTCCAAAATGAATTGAGAAAAATGTAACCTTCAGACATTTGAAAACAACCCTAAAACGTGATATTCAAACTTAAGTGGTCATGTAGTATTTTATACTATACGCTGCAAGAAATTGCTGCTGGAAAAGCATTATTTTTGACATATTTCATACACAATAAATAAAGTATTCATAAAATATTAACACACATTCACAAAATGGTAATAGGAAAATAAATAAAACATGCACACATGCATTTGCACACGTGACTAACAATAAATAACATTCACTGGAAATATTGTGAGTGGAGAAAATTGTATTTCAAGTGTCCAAACTAGCTTTTGTAATGTGCTACTAACTCACACATACTACGTATTGTTAGCTGCTGTTCGCATCCTTTTTATTCACAACGTATCCTGAGTGAAATGTATTATTATTTTCTGAATTGAAGCACACATGCGGTGCCGCAGTGAGTTATAAATCAATGTTCTGCTCCTCAGTAAACACAAGACTTCCCTGCTGGGTCATGAGAAAACGCCCTAAAACGCTCCTTCCTCTTACCTGAAGTCCGCTGGTGCAATTCAGTACAATCACCCGGGAAAATGAATTCCTGTGTCGGCCTCTCACTGCTCCTCTGTCCCGTTTTCTTCAGCTGACACCGCCCGGTAAGGAAAACTGCTCCGCCCCTCCGCGCCACCCCTTCCCTACTAACTAACCTTCGTCCGCCTTCCTGCCATCAGCAGTCATGTCTGACCACTTAGCAAGAAAACATAAACTACTTGGATAGCATTGTTTCATAGGGGGGAACAATAGCTTGTGTGTCAATTGAACAAAACACGAACACTAAATAAATGGAAAATAAAAATAAGTAAACTGTTTTTTCAAATTGCTTAAATTGTTATGCTAATTCTAACCAAAAGCAACAAAAAACACTCACCACTAGCTTAATTAGCTAAATGGCTAGGTGTATAACAATTGTTTTGGTTAGAAAGGGCACTTTTGGAAGGTGGACATATTTTTCTTTACAGGTAAAGTTACAAATGAAATACAGTAGGCCTATTACAAGTACAATTGTATGATTGTTTAACTAGCACACGTGTCTCCAATTATATTAATGACAATCAATGTACTGATTAAACAAAGAACAGCTCCCACTTGCAGGCGGGCATGAATATTTAATTACTTCTTTATTTCTTACTTTAGAGTTTCGGAAAACAATCATTTTGTTTCTGTGGTTAATGTAAGAAAAAGAGGAGCAGTAAAGCCTAAACAAAAAAATGTTATAAGAAGTTTTATTATTTTGGAAATTTGTTTGTTTGTGTTCTACTGAGCCTAAAGGAACATGGGGGAGAAAAAAGAAAAAAGAAAGAAACTTTTGCTGACTAAATTGGCGTCGCTACAGCCGTTATGAAGCCGTCGATTGCTTTTCTTGGCGTAGTAGTGAAGCTGAAGGAATGTGGGGTGCGCTATCTAGCTAATTTATGTCTCATTTGTGGTCTGACAAACAGTAATTTCATAAAATTCAGTGTGCCATATTGTTATTTTCCAAGATACTATAGCTGTCATAAGGACCATAAATGTTAAAGTTTTGCGAGATAACTCAAACATTTCTTGGCAGAACGGAATAGTTTTGCAAGAGTATTGCTCTTTTTTATTTACCTATCTATTTCTGAATAAGCTGCTTAATGTAAGTTGTTGTTGTTTTTTGCAATAAACAAGTTTAGCACAGTAGAAATACAATGCTACACTAGTTAACAACTCTTTGAACAATGTTTCATTGAGTACAGTATTTCATTCACCCTCAGACCAGCCTCACCCATCATCCACGTTATGAACCTTATTGGTAAATACTATTTGACTCACAGGATGTTCAGCTCAGGTCTGTCACACACTGTGTAGTCATACATGCCACTGTAATGACTAGTTTCTCTATATGACCAGTTGAGTTGCCAAATAATAATATATTACCTGCACATTTTACACAAAATCCCTTCTTTACAGTAAGCAATTAAACGCATCATGTCAACCTAAGATTATAAAATGCATCACCATAAGGCAAGGTACAGTAGATAGTGTTCAAATAGTGATCAGCAGCAGATTATTCATTCTGCAAACATGCTTTATCAGTGAGTGTAACTCTGTGAACTGTCAGAGCTCCACTACTGCTACCAGTCTCTACACGCAGGAATTCCGCCTTTCTCCCTCCGCCTACTTTCCTCATACCTTTCCTTCCTATCCCTCACCCTTTTCTCTCCCCTCTACTCTCATATCTCTGTGTCTCTGGAGTGATGTGCTGATACTTGTCAGGACAAATTCCTACAAAAACCAGGAAGATCTTTCCAGAAGGCCTTGACTCTACTGTTTACAACACTTTTTTCTGGGAAACCCAGTGGTGGGTTATGATTGTATAGTGAATGTCCTGCACAAAAATGCTCATGGTCATTAGAAGACGTTTTAACTTGCTATAATATAACATTATTCATCTATAATGAAACAGGAAATTAAAAGGTGGGTGTAGTATTATCATATCATCACACAGTAAAGATCCTAATAGATAGAAAAATATTTACTTGAAGGATGAATTCACCTACATCCCTTAAAGGCTTTGTCATAATTGAAATAAGGTGATGCTAAAGTATACTGTAATGAATTAAGACATTCGGCCCCAAAATGGGTGAAGCATATATATATTTATAAAACGGACATGTCAAATCAAGCAATCTGACGGAGAGACTATTTTATTTTGAACATCATTATTTAATAATAAAAACTATTTAAATTGGAGTGTGTATTTTTCTTTCATATTGCCACACTTGGTAACCGTTTTATAAAAACAATAGCTCACTTCAGACCGTGATATATGGTCAATATATCACAGTTAAGGGGGTTGTCACGTCGGGCCGAACCACGCCCCTTAACTGTGATATAATGACCATATACCACGGCCTGTCGTGAGCTATTGCTTAAATATATAGTTATGTCTTACATAGCTTGCACTGCAATTTAGCTCTTGAAGGTGCAATGTCTAAGATATGCCAGAATTTCAGTTTAAAACATAAAAAAAATAAACAAACATTCTCAAAAGAATGTGAAGAGGTAACAGTGTTGACATTATGTCAAAGACGTCTATGTGTTGTGTAGCAGAGATATCTAATGAAATAAACAATCTGTTTAGCAACGGAGCTAGCTAGCTTGCTAAATGGCCGTTATCAAATACATTTTGGTTGTGTTTGACAAGTTGCTACCACGGCGTTGTTCAGCATTTGATCCTACTAAAAGATACTCTAGCGAGTCGGCTGTCCATTCTTTTCTAGTAGGCCAAGCACATTTTGTTTTAGGCAGGTTTTTGCTAGCCAACATTAGCATCTCAGTTAATGCACTTTACTAGCCAAGCTACCTAGCAAGCTAGCACTAGTGCTGACTTAGCGTTTGCTATGCTAATGGTATCTGGCCTCGCTCCTCTCCAGCTCCGCCTCTTGTCCAAATATGATAACTTGGCTCCAAAAAAAACAAGATGGCGACGGCCAAAATGTCAAACTTGAAGATTCAGAACTGTAGTCTACAAACCAATGAGTGACGTCATGGTGACGTGTATTTGTAAATTGCTTCAAGTACAATTTTAAAACACATAAGTAAATGGTATGTGATCAAATGTTGAATTAAAACAGAGACCACAGTTGATGTTTTGTGTTTCTGTGTGAATACGGCAACAGAAGGACCTTGGATTTTGTCTGCTGCTGCTTAACCAGGGCTGGAAGCTGACAACTGGCTCATGTGATAACACTGATAGTATTTCAACAAGCCAAATAAACTGTTAGCCAATTCACTATTGTTGGCTGCTCCTCTGCCCTCAGCATTGTGAGTGAAACAGACAGGGGAAGGAAGAAAATAGACAGATATAGTAAGACAGACTGAAAGACTGACCATAGACCAAACACACACATACAGAACAGGAGCTGATACTGTGTTACACACCATAAGTAACACAGTATCAGCTCCTGTTCTGTATGTGTGTGTTTTGTTTCCCCAGGTAAATATTAGTTACCTATTAAGCTACATTAGACATGCCATTAATCACTTCTTCTGGACCTTTTTCACAGCAGTCATGGAAGGAAATCAAAGGTGTAATTAATACCCATAATCGATAGATAGATAGATACTTTATTCATCCCGACGAAAATATAGGCATCTAGTAGCTTTAAAAGACATATAACATATAACATTACACATCTGCCCCCCCCCGCCATTAAAAAGTCAGTAAAAATTAAAATAAGTGATAAAGGCTGTACATTATAAATACAAAAGTAAAAATACAGGCTGTTATAAATAATTACAAAAGTCCACTGCAACATTGACCACTGTTTTTGTTTTATAGTTTCAAAGTTTGAATTGTTTGAATTGTTTGCTTCCCGCTGCCATCACAGAGGAGTTGTACAGTCTTATGGCCAGGGGGACAAAAGAGTTCTTGAGCCTGTCTGTGGAGCAGAACAGGGACAGCAGTCTGCCGCTGAACGTGCTCCTCTGCCGGGTGAATGTGCTGTGCAGAGGGTGGAGGGCGTTGTCCAGGATGTATAACAGTTTGTCAAGGGTCCTTCTCTCTGCTACTGTCACCAGGGAGTGCAGCTCTGCGCCCACTACAGAACCAGCCCTCCTCACGAGTCTGTCCAGTCCGCCCAGCGTCCCTCTTCTTGTTGCTTCCTCCTCAACACACCACAGCATAGAAGAGAGCGCTGGCCACCACAGACTGGTCGAACATCAACAGCAGTATTTTGCTGATTCTGAAGGACCCCAGCATTCTCAGGAAGTACAGACGACTCTGCCCTTTCTTATGAAGAGTGTCCATGTTTGCAGTCCAGTCCAGCTTGTCGTCCAGCTGCAGGCCCAGATATTTATAGGTCCTGACCACCTCCACGTCAATGATTCCAGGGTCCTGAAACGTAGACCTCTAAATGGAATGCAGCCATGATAAACGTTATTAATTACACCTGTGTTTGCTGTTGTGAAAAAGCTCAAGAGATTTTGGGCTGATTTTCCTCTGAATCTGCAATATGTTAAAACTTTGGCAAACCAAATTCCTTGCATTAACATGCTTAGAATGTTGTAGTTTAAAAAAATAAAAAATAAAGCTAATATTTAATTATCTTATTTTCTTTTTTTTAATTCTTTTTTTAACATAACTTGAGGAGACGAGGATTTAAACCATTACTTGATGTTTGCATTTATTTTTTATTAATCCACTAATCCACAGGTTGTTCATCTTTCAGATGGTAACATTTAATTAGACATACCAGTGGGCTATAGCTTTCTGTTGTATTAAATGTATATTGTAACTACATTTAAAGGATAAGGTTGACAATATTCTGTATTTCTTTGTTGTTATCAACAATGACACCAAAACCAACAACGCTGTTAGTCCATTTCTCCACTATTTAAGACTTCCCTACCTGTCAGACCCGGGCCCATTGGTTCCTACTGAACATGTTACAAATATACACTTTAATTTCCTAAAACAACTGGACTCTAAAAAGATACTCAAACCATAGTAAACTATCTATTTTCAGTCTCAGGTTAATCCACATTTGGTGCTCTAGTGAGTATTTACAGCAGCAGGACGGTGTATTGCCCATGTTGGGCATTGGTAGTGGTTACATTGCAACGTCCTGTGTTTGCTTCCAGTCTTGGGACCTTTGTTGCTAGTCATACCCCTCTTTCTCCCCGTTTCCACTCTGCCTCTACTCTAGCTAAAAAAATATATAGAAATGTTATGTTTACATATGCAAATGAGGCATTCTCTTATTGGATAAAGTTATGTTCAACATTTTTGTTTCATTTTGTTCACATATCACATATACTGTACGTATATCAAAGGTTTTTACAGAGGGGATTTTGGATATCTCTTTGTATCTCTCCATAAATCAGAAAATACTGTCAACAGACATTACAAAACAGACTCTGAATGATATGTGAACAAACCCCTCTGTACAAACCTCCAGAATATAGAGAGGAATGAAACTGGAAGGTTTGGTGTGTGTGTACTGAAGAGGAGATTTCTGGCTCAGTCAAGATATGTATTGTAAAATTGATACATTTTGCAAATAGTTAACAAACAGATATCACCTTGAAACTTGCTCTGTTGATTACTTATGGAAATTAAACATTATCTAATGCTCATCTTTTGTGAATTTAGGAAAAATCTACAGACGCAAATAGACACAGTTAGTCAAATAAACAACATATTTTGGACGTTTTCTTTCTAGTTTGAAAGAAGACAGGAAGCAAAATAGCCCAAACTCTCAAAATTGACCAGTATAGGAAGAAACATGTTTTTGCCTGCAATGTCTCACCAAAGGTTAATAACAGTGGGATATTATAAGTGGTTATTGAGACAAAAAGCTCTAGTTAGAGATGAAATAATGATGTGAGGCCAGACTGAAAGCCAATATGGAGAATTTTAACCTTTAGCTCTTTCCAGTGTGTGGGATTGGCAGCACTGGCTGCCAATTATATCTGTCAATCACCATGAAATATTGTCGTGGGCAGATTGTGCTTCTATATGAAGTTTGACTGGAGTTGTCAATCTCTTTATTTTCTTAACAGATATACAGTTACCCTGCGAGAATTATAATTTCATTAACGCCCCTTGTCTCTTCTTCACCACCATCTCTTTCTGCTCCTTCCTCCTGACACTATCACTTCCTTATCCTCTTCCCTCATCCTCCCTCTCTTCCTCTTCTCTCCAGATGTAACTTTTAAGAGAAGAAAAAAACTGGGCACTTTCTTACTGTAAAACCCGACGGTTAACCTCACATAAAGTAAGAAATGTTAAAAAGCAACATGTGGGAGAGGTATTAAAAGCATCAGAGGATGTCACATCACATCCTGTGTTTGTGGACAGGTTTGACCTCTGACCTCTGCTCCAGTACAGCACAGTCATGCTGCATAAAGGAGTGGGAGGAAGGAATGCTTTTGACCGGCCACTTCCACAGTGGCTTTTTTGCAAGCTTGCAGGACACAAACTATTTTGTGATGTGTTTGCCTTTCATCCAGAGCGAATCAAACTCCCCATTGTTGTTGTTGGTGGTAACTTTACACCTCTCCCATTGTGCCACCAGGCTGTCCATTCAGGGCATTTCTAATGCTTAGGGCGACACACTGCAGGCAAAAACATGTTTTTTCATGCACTGGTCAATTTTGAGAGTTTGGGCTTTGTCTTCTTTTACACTAATAATAATAATAATAATAATAATAATAATAATAATAATAATAATAATAATAATAATAATAAGCTTTACTTGTATAGCACCTTTCATACAAGAATTGCAGCCCAAAGTGCTTCACAGCAAAAACATAACAATTAGTACAAGATTAGACAGAATAAGAGCATTTACAGTACACATCACAGTGTTGATGTAAATGAGTGTGAAGTACTATTATAAAAATAGCCAAATTAAAATAGTATAAAATAGCAGATAAAATAGCAGAATTAAAATAATATAATTAATCTAGTTGAAAGAAAACATCCACAAACACTTTTAAGTGTTTAAATTACCACACTTTGTCTATTTGTGTCTATTCTCCTAAATTCACTAAAAGTTAGCATTACATAATGCCTCCTTTAAGTGTTTAAACAACATTTTAGAAAACTTGTGATACAAAAGATAATCGTCTTAAAGTAAGTAATCAACTGAGGAAGTTTCATGCTGATATATATGTTTTGTTTAACCTATTCACCTGTAGTGTGTTGCAGAATGTATGAATTTTACAATACTTCTTTAAAGGCAGTTTTCTCAAAATGAGTTTTTTCTCAGACTGAGCCAGAAGTCTCTTCTGCAGCAGCTCTTACACACACTAAACTTCCCAGTTTCATTCCTCTCTATATTCTGAGGGGTTTGTTCCCATATCATTCAGAGCCTGATTCATATCACATTTTATTCCTAAAAACATGGCAACAATTGTCATTTCTGATAAATAAAAAGAAATATCCAAAAATTCCCTCTGTAAAAACATTTGACTCCAATATGTTAACAAAATAAAACAAGATTTTTTAACCTGGCTTTATTCAATGTTCAGATTTCTGTTCTGGAGATGTATGTGCATTAGCATATATTTAATAAAATCATGCCTTATTTGTATATTTATCCTTACAATTTCAGAAAATGTGTAATAGAACAAATATTTGTCTTAATGTAATTTATCACCTGGGGAAGCTTCATTGTAAAATCTTGTTAATTTAATTTAGTTAAAATGTTTACCTTATCCACCTGTAGTGTCTCTCCTTAACTACACCTGCAGTACTGTACAGTATACACCTGTATAACCACACCATATACGAGAAACTTGGTAAGTGTATAATGATGCCAAGTATGATTAATATACATTTTTTCGTACGACCTTCACTCCGTTTGTGCAGTCTGACAATTCTCAAAATTGGTGTGTGATCATGTTTATAGATGTATGAGGGAAGGTGAACGTGGCTGTTTCCCACGGTATTGGGAAACTCCAAAGAGTACAGTCTCTCTTTGTGAGGTTGTGTGTTAAGTTTGAAAGGTGACACTGCGCGTGTGTGTATCAGTGAGTATCAAGGGCAATGTGTGTGTGTGTGTGTGTGTGTGGCTTTAGGTCCTCTGGAAAACAATTCCCCAGACCACACCCATCTGAAAGTGCCCACCCCACCCTCCCTCCCTTCACTTACTTTAGCCCACTTGTCCTTATACGGTCATACTGGCAGCTTGGCTGATGATTAGTCGAAGGAAAAAAACATTGCGATTGAGGCACACACCTGTGCAGGCTTGCACACACACCCCTGCTGTTTGACACCAATGTTATCTATATATGCTTTTATACAGAGTGTGATTGCTGCTAATAATGCCAATAAGTTAACACATTACTATGTTTCACTGTCTATGTCATTTATTTTCTTAATTTTATTCTACAGCAAGTAGTGAGTGATGTTGTAATTAAGTTATGTCACACACACACACACCCCCTGGCACCTGTCTTGTCTAGACATGTGGTCCATAAAATCCTCTGCATCTGCACACACACCACTGTCTGTTAATCTGTGTTTCTGAACCTGCTGGAGGTCTGTCTGTATGGATAAAATGGGAAATGTCCAAACTTGTATTCCAGATGTGACGCACACATGCAGAAGTTTGAGGAAGTAGCTTATCAGTGATTCCAGGAAGTTGGTCAGAGAAATTTGCCTCTCAAGCCGCATTTTTTATGGCAATGAATTCTGCAGAAAAATCCCCCACCTGGGTTATGAAAGTGAATTTCACATTCATGTTTTGTCCAGCTGAGAAAAATCATCTAGTGCATAAAAAGTGTGAAAGAAACTATGTTATGACACATATATAGGTGGACGAAGTACTTAAGTAAAAGTAGTATACACAGTGTAGAAATACAAGTGAAATTCCTGCATTCAAAATGTTACTGAAGTTAAAGTATTAGCATCCAAATATACTTATAGTATGAAAAGCACTCATTCTGCACAAGGGTCGGCTTCAGATTAATATTATATTATCACAGGAGCTTATTCTTTTTACTATATTTACTGCCGGGTAGCTTGTGAATCGAACCAAGGGATCAATAAAGTTAATTATTAACTTATTATAATACTTTATAGATCATTTGTTGGTAACACTTTGCATTATTAATCAGAATCTTCAAGGTAACTAAAGTTATCACGTACATGTAGTGGAGTAAAAAATACAATATCTGTCCTCTGAGATATTGTGAAGCAGAAGTAAAACATAGCAGGAAATTAAAATACTTGATTAAAGTACCTCAGAATTGTACTTAAGTACAGTCACTGAGTAAATGTACTTTGTTACTGTCCACCTCTGGTTATTGACAGCCCCTGGAAAAAGGAGGAATAGCGGCCTCCAGCTGACACCAAAGAAAGCGTAACAGGAGGTTTGGATGTCATTTACGTGACAAACATGAGTTTATTACACAGATAATGAAACAAATACACTATGAGTGTGTGAGATGTGCGTCTCCTTCAGTCAGAGGGCTCTCCTGTCGACTCCAGCTGAGACAATATGGCTCTGGATGTGAGAGAAAAACAAGATATATATAACAACATGTTAATATGGATGAGAACTTTACACCAGAAACAACTCTTCTTAATTGTGTCCCTGAGGGCTCAAAAACCACAGTGTTCCTGTTGTTAGCTTGTCCGTCCACCAGCCCTGACATCCCCACAGACTCTGATGAGCTGAGATACATGGCACCAGAGCTACGGAGCCGCTTTCACACCTGTCTGTTGCGTTAGGTCACTTTTCAATTTGGTGAGTTAGACACCGGATCTAAGAGCCATGTTTCCACGGTAACAATCAGTGACACCTGCTGACCCAGCACTAGATGGCTCATAATTGATGCTTGGCTAACATGTCGTGAAGCGAGTAATGAGAAGGCGAAGAGTTCTTTCGAGAGCGCAGCAACCTGTTGGAAATATACCATAAAGGATGTAGAAGCTGGTGACTCAGCAGAAGTGCCTCATTAAGAAGCCACAGCGCCTCCGCACTGCGCTGACATTTCACACTACTGGTCTTTGCTGAATTTTCACAATAAAATGTCCTTTGTGTCCAGAAGGTGAACATTTCCCGCTGGAGTGAACGGAGCGGAGCAGGGTGATGCTGTCAGTCCGGGTTAAATTCATCTTTAAAAACAGTGAAGAACTACACTGGGTGTATGCAACGGAGCGCTTCAGATATCTATCTGAAGTCTGACTCTCCTAAGCCGTAGTCAAAATTCCATCTATGTGCACGTGGTGGAACCTGTGTTTGGGGTCTCACTCCCACTGTGACAAGGTTCACAACCCTTTGAGCCACAGCCACAACCTCTCACTGTCACCACGTTGATCTAAGATGTTATGCAACACGTTAAACTGGGCAGATTTACTTTACGAGCTTCCAGAGAGGTATTACAGATCCTTTCTGAGGCTAAGCAATAAATATCCTCTCAACACTTTGCTACAATAACTGGGTTATACTAACAATAGTCAAGTCAGTAATCAACATGTGAAGCAGCTTTGTACCTAAGATTTACACTCTACATGTTCTATTGATTTTTATGTGTCTATGTTTTTGTAATAATTTGTATGCAGTAGTTGTTGCAGAGCATGGTTTGTTAACTAAAATACTTATGTATCTTTGTATCCCTGGTGATTGTAAAATGACGGCACAAGGGTGCTAAAATAATTTGATAAACTATTTTTCTTTATGTTTCTATTATAAAAAGCTTTTGACTGGTACTGTGTGTATGTATTTGTATATGTGTGTGTATATGTGTGTGTGTATATATATATATATATATATATATATATATATATATATATATACATACACATAAATCTCTACTCCTCACCTTTGAGGCTCGGTCAGATCAAACTCAGCCAGTGCTCGCGTTGCAAGTCTTGGTGTTGCACACAGAAAGAAGTCTGCGGACAGCTGAACCAGCTTCACTGCTCTCTGGTGAAAGCCATTGCTGTGACACACCGACAGGAAGTGATCAAACAGCCCCTCACTGGAGAGAAACACAACAGGAAGCACACGATGAAGCAGGTGTCAGAAGAAATGGGGTTACACTGTCATCACTAGTTTTATCTGTTGCGACAGCTGCACCCAGTCACTTACATTAATGAATGTTGTGCTGAACTATCTGTAGGAATATACAATTACATTGTTATGACCTTGTACGAGGGACATTTTTACCCTCCTGTCGTGACAAGTTTGAGATGTCGGAGCCAACAAAAACAAACCTTTTTTTTTTTTCTACCTGTGGGAGGATGTTGATCCAACATTTCCCACGATGGCAGTGAAACAGCAGTAATACTTATCAGTGAAATGAATAAATTGGCGCTCTGTGGCCACGTGCTGTTTGAAGAGTTTTTCCACTGTCAAAATTGGATTTCTGTATGTTTGCAGTTCGGGCAGAGACTCACTCAGGAACTCTGTTCTTGGTTTTGAAGAGCTCCATCATCTCCCTGCAGACACACACAGAGCGGAGGAGAAGTCACAAGCATTTCACTTTCACATCATTTAGCCCTGGACATTAGTAGAGTCAGACTGCGGTAAATGCACTGACAGACAGACCGATGGAAACCGTCGGACTCACCAGGCCTCTTGATGCTTGTTGGCCCGCAGCAGCAGGGAGGTGATGTGGGAGAGGGAGGAGTTGCTCCACTCCAGACCTTTTTTCCTCATGTCGTCATCATACACACTCTTTACATCCAGAGCACACGCTTGCAAAGGCCTCCTGAACCTGCAGACACGCATGTACATTCAGTACACAAGTTACCTTCCGTGCTTTACTATCTCACACTCTCTCAACGTGTCCACACATCTCTGACCTCAGGACTGTGCTCGTCTCTGGCCATCAGGGTGAGCAGCTCCTCCACCAGTTCAGTCCTATTGTCATGACCCAGAGTCCGCATATCTGGAAAACAGGAGCGTAGTTTCTAACAATGTAAACATGGTCTTCGTCAGTAACTGGGGGTCAGATTTCATGAGTGATCAAGACTCAAGACGTGTAGCGGGTGATATTAGATTCCTGTAACCATAACATTTTCTTTTCTAAACAATTGTTTACAGGTCAGCTGGATGAGAAGTCTTCCATCAAAATATGTTAAAATAAGGAAAATTAAATAAAAATCTATATATACACATCGCTCTACCATAGCAATTTATTTACACTCACCTTTCCATATAGTGGGCAGCAAGTCCAGACGATTGTCTGTGTCCAGAGGCTGCAGCAGTTCCCTCAGTGAGTGAGAGTTCGGGTAGTACAACTGGAAACACAAAAGTACGGTTCGTTTCCATAAAGCAAGGGTAATATTAAGTTACATTATCCACCTCAGTTCCTCCTGAGCAGATCAGTGAGAAGAAAATTCAATCATGTTCGATCAACACTCCCATTAATTTGGCAAGACAACTTAGAGAAATCTCTGTGACCCAGAGTCAACTTAACCCGAATGCATCGCTTTAAAAAGTCACTCTGATGTCCTAAGAGGACGGACAACTGCTATGAAATGATATATTTATATTATTTTCCTCTTTGACTGCCTTAAATCTTTTACCATTAGATCTTAACTACCAAATATTCATTATGTTTCCAGACTTTGAACGCCACATTGTTTACATAATGCCACTGACACACACAAACAGAATTTCTTTCTGCATACTAAATGCTCGGCGGATTTTATTTTCACAGTCTGGGACGTGTCAGTGATGAGCAGCAACATTGATTTAGATGCATTGCATCAAACACATAATGCAGGAGTAATAATCAAAGTGGAAACCTGGAGAATCTCATGTATTTGCCCTTTAGGGGAAACATGAGAACATGTCTCAATCTGGTGGAAAATAGTAAAAGCTGCACATTTAAAGCCTGATGTAATAGAACGCATGATTTGGCCGTGGATAAAAAAACTTTGGTTTTAATGGAGAGATTTTTGCCCCTAAGACTCAGAGTGTTTGTATTTTGGATGCACACTTTATTATAGACTTATTATTATTATTATTATTATTATTATTATTATTATTATTATTATTATTATTATTATTATTATTATTATTATTATTATTATTATTATTATAGGAGCTGAGGTTCAACTTCCAAAATTCCAGATGCATCAACACAACCACAATGAAAAAAATGTCAAATATAAAATCTAAAGATGTCCTTAGTGAGGCACAAGGATGACATCTTACACAATTAGATTAATCTTAGTTATGCATAAGTGAGTCGTGGATTTTAGAAGAATACCCTCCTGTTACACAGGCTGTAGAAACGCTGTGTAAGTGCTATGATAACAGTGACACAGTGAAGTACCAGCTGCATCTTATTGTATCATTGAGCCTTCATATAAGACATCGTCTGGCCTGGAGTAGTTCAGCTGAACGGGGGGAGGTGCAGAGTTGTACTGACCGAGGGAACCAGCCGTCTGTACCACTTCCACACCACGTCGATGTGCTCCAACGTACACAGCAGGTTGAAGAAGAGACGGCTGAGAGAGAGGAGAGGTTCACTTACAAGGACTAACATGTGGAAATGCATCTATACAATTGGAGCTAATCACTAGATTGCAGGTTTCGGGCTGCGTTGAGGCTCATGCATCTATACCATATATACGTGGCTCATTAATTATGCAAAAACAATAATAATTAAAAAGATTCTCCCACAAGCTGAGGCTTGGATACAGGAGCTGCATGGGATGTGTTTTAGGTCAGTGGAAGGTTTTTTTACTTACTAGAATATATTTTGTTTTTGAGAAGATCCCAGAAGCCTCCAGTTGTCTCCATGTTCTGCTAGACTGTAGACCTTATAACCCATCTCCAGATCTTTATTATTCAGACACTGGTGATACAAAAACAGGCAGAGAGAAACGCAGGTCAGGAGGAGCAACAGATGCACACCTGCTCAACAGGACACCGGACGGGGAGACAGCATCGCAGCTTTTGAGACACAATTAAGACTTTGGCTAGTGACAATTTAAATGTAATCTAAGAATAGCTAAAAGCCAACCCAGCCTACATCAGATTAAAAAAATAGCTAATTATAGTAAAGAACCTATAAAAAAGGAAGGCAGGATTACTCAAATTGGATTTAAAAGCAGAAGGCGTCATTATATTTGAACACTGACCCAAGTATAACTCTAACTATAACTGAAAAAACAAGGCCTCAAATATACACTTCAATTATTACTCGGACAAAAAAGTGTGATAAATATATTAACAAAACAAGTAACAAAAAAGACTTACTATTCTCATTGCGCTCAAGAAGAATGCAGCTGGAAAGAAAAGGAGAGAATATAAGAGGAGTATTAAAAGCCACACGCAAATAGATTAGAATTGTTCATGTGTTTAGTCTCCATTTTTATGGAGAGGCAGGAGAGAGAACATCTGGTGATCCATTTTATAAATCTAAATCACCAGCATTTCCCCCCTCACTTAAAATAACACACAAAATAAAGAAGATTAATTCCCCAAATGTGTTAACTCATGAGACACATACACCGCAACATACCATCATTGGGTTCCTGGCAGGTTAAACTTTTTCCTTCCAGCTCCGACATCACTTCCTTTAAAACGTCATTGTTGATCTGGCCATTGGTGTCTGGAGAGGAAGCAAAAAACACTTAATGCAACTGAGCATAGAGTCAGACAACGGCTCTCAAGACTGTGCCGCTAATGTTCATGAGTAACGCAGCATCACATCACCTGGTCTGGAGTAGATTACTATGATGCTTTCAAAGGACGCCAGGCTGGGAGCTGAACACACACAAACACAAAGTCATCATTGTTGTACGATTGTGTGTGTGTGTGTGTTTGTGTGTGCGTGTGTGTGTGAGTGTGTGTGTTTGTGTTTGTGCGTGTGTGCAGTCACCTATCTCCAAAGCCTTCATCTCATTCAGAGTGTGTTGAGCGTGTGTTTTGCCCAGAAAGCCACAGTATCTCAGAGCTTTGAGAACGCTGTTGAAGGTGAGCAGGTTGGGCTGAACTTTCTGCTCACTCATCTGCTTCAGCAGCTCCTGCACACACAGAGAGAAACACGACAGGCAGCTTTCAACATTACAATCAATCAATCAAGGGGAATGCCATCTTGCCACATAAACGATTTATACGGCTAAAAGAATTCCAAGTTCAAATTTCACACTACAGTCTGTTCATATTTTCTGTTTAATATTTTTTTAACATCCAAAGTGTTCAATAATAAATAAGTAATTATCAAATAAATAAATCACATGAATTAATTGTGTGCAAGACATATGCAAAACAATCCTTTGTGAATTATAATAAATCGTTGTAAAATGTTACTTCATCCCTCTCATTGACATGAAATGGTTTTATTTATTGGTTTATTTTCATTTCAAAAGTCTGTTTTTATTTCATAGGAAATAATGAGGTTCAGTTAAATAATCATTTCACACTTCATTTGTATGTATATATTCTACAACATTTATTATTATTATGAATATTATTTCATAATTTATTTTTTATTTATTGTAAATTGAACGTTTTGGGGCAAACATATATACTATTAAGCATATACTTGTTGAATGACACCAACATTTATTTTTACGAGGAAACCTGGCGATGTGTTCATGAGATCTGTACAAAAGCAGTGAGAAGTCTCTTACAGTGATGAGGTCCCATTTGTCAAAATATTTCTCTCGTACATCTGGAGCTGCGGATATCAGAGCGTTGAAGACGTGGACGTCAGCTGGAAACAGAAAGTTGGGTTCTTAGTCTAGTTCCAGTACAGAAAGCTCAACACGTTGTGTGCAGGCTTTAGAGAGCCGCCAAGTCTTACAAATGTCATTCTTTGGCAGCATGTGATGGTACGATCAAGAATAACACTGAAACTGACAGAAATACACAAACTCAAAACCAGTGTGGGGAGTGAACTAACAGGGACGTCTCACTGAAGGTCTTTTTGTGACACAACACGACAGCACGATAATGCCTTTCGATGTTGTTTGAATACAACTAATACGCTGTTTTGTCTCCCTGTTGTCTCTTGCAACTCACCGGTCAGCCTGTTGTTCAGCATGTCTGTGTAGAAGCTGAAGGCCTTTTCATAGGCTCCATACTGGGGAGAGACAGACAAACATATGCATTTAATCCAGACGCACCCAAATCAACTGCCACAACGTACCCCCACAATGCAAGAACCAGCAGTGGAACCAACACGAGGCCCTCGCAGTCCCCGCAGCATCAGCGTGCTCCTACCTTCACCATGCCTCTGATCAGAGCAGAGTAGCTCTGTGCGTCTCTCTCTGGCAGCATGTTGAAGATTCTCTCTGCGCTGTTTTCTTCCTTCCACCTCACGAGGTGCGGAGCCCGATGGAACCTCCCTTTACTTCGCTTCACCTCCTCTGCCGGCTCCTCCTGAAAACACACAAACACAAAGTAAATATAAGATATGGTAGTATTAATGTCTGAAGTCTCCAGCTTAATGTGGTTCATGCATTATTTTACCAGCTGCAGCGAGACCCCAACTTTGAGTTTATTGTGTCTCGATGCTGCAAAGATGAGTTGAATTGGTCCACGGGCAGAAAATCAACCGCAGTTATTTTGCTAATCGATTAACCATTTTGAAGACAAAATGCCAAAATCCTCTGGTCCGAGAATCTCCAATAGGATTATTCTACAATTGTAGACTGAATATGTTTGTTGGGGGGTTGGACTAAACACTGGACAAGATGCTAAACAATGTCATCTTGGACTCACTCAGAAACACTGATGGACACTTTCCCCTAGTTATAGTTATAGTTATAGTTATTTATATAGAAATTGTGTGTAAAACGTACATTAAACAATCATTTATGATAAGATATCATTATGAAACCGGGTTTTATTGGTCGGCTCATATAAAGAAAATCATTTTTTATGTCATAGAAAACAGAATAAGAATGTCAGTGAAACTAAATCAATCATTATGGGTCCCCCCCACACCTCAGCACCCCATTATCATCAACACCCAAACAGTTGAAACGGTTGACAGTTAGAGTAACAGACAGAGAGCAACACCGGACAATAAATCTAATCTAATAAAGTAATATTTCAAGAGTTGCCAAAAAAAATGAAATGCAGTTATTCTGTCACGTCTCTGGTTCCAGCCTTGAACTGAACTGAATATGTTTTGGGGTTTGGACATTTGAAGATGTCGTCTTAGACTCTGATGGACACTTTCCACAACTTTTAAAAAACATTTTACAGACAAAAACAATGAATGTAGAAATATTTGGTAGGTAATTGATAATGGAAATAACTGTTGGTTGTGTCTTTGACCTCCACCCTGAAGTTTGGATCAGCAATGACTCACCGTGTCCCCCGTCTGTGGGCGTCCCTCCTCCGCAGGGTCTCTGTCACAGTAGAGACAGATCAGGTCTAACAAGTCATGGGTCGTGTCCGTAGAGACAGCTGTGCCTAGAAGAATTGAATTGAAGAAAAGATGTAGCATCATCCCTAACAAAGAGAGTGTGTTGTGTGTGTGTGTGTGTGTGTGTGTGTGTGTGTGTGTGTGTGTGTGTGTTCTCACCAGCTTGCATTAGTTGATCATACATATCAACAGCAGCTGTAACTCTCCTCAAGTTGATTCGCTCCTTCAGTGCCTCCTCACTCAACTCTTCAAGATGCAGTGACACAGTCTCTGGCATCAGACACTATACACACACACACACACACACACACACACACACACACACACACAAACACACAAAATTAAACAACATGACGAGATATTTTCACTCTGTAAAAGGTTACACCAGCAATATTTTAAACACAAACAAGACATGTCTGCTAGGAGAGTAAAGCTACAGTTGAACTCTCCGGGCTTGAACTTGTGCAGCCTGCCGTCTTACAAAGCCTGCATTCAAATTGTCCAGAAAATAGAAACATGTTCTGTGTCTTTCTTTAACCGTCTTTTCTTGACCTCGATGGAAAACGTCACGAGGATGTGAAGCAGAGGACTTAAGGAAAAGGGAATGCCACTGCACTCACACAGATGTTATTTTTTTTCTTTTTAAATCAACTTTATTTATAACACAATTACAGTACAGGTGTGTGTGCGTGTCTTCTTACTGGTATATGTGGTTCAGCAAAGTCTTTGGTGAAGAACTTGGGATTACTGTTGACAAAGAATTTGGCTGCAGATCTTCCAGACTCCTGAGAGAGAGCGTATAACTTCTGCAGAGAGAGGGAGAGAGACAGACAAACAGAGAGAGAGAGAGAGAGAGAGAGAGACAGACAGACAGACAGACAGACAGACAGACAGACAGACAGACATACGGAGACATGATGGGTTACAACATATCTATACCACAGCTACACCTGAGTGCACTCTTTACTTTGAGTAAAATATTTTTTTTATGAGACACAACATATGTACCATATTCACATAATACAAAATGACTCAAACAACAATCATTATTAAGTAATAATGCATTAAGCTACAACAGCTTAACGTACAAACTCAGAAGCGGTCTTGGGAGAGAGGAAAGGATCATCCTGGAAGTAGTAGGAATATGCTGTAGGATCCTGGAAGGAGAAAAAAGAAAAGAAGATTAACACACACACACACACACACACACACACGCACACACACACACACACACGAGGTGAAGGAGCTCTCACCCTGCTGACAGTTGAAGCCAGAGCCTCCAGCACTGCCACGTTGCTCCTGTTCAATAAGAAGTGACATTCACTCATTCATTAGTGTTGTTCACAAGACATTTATGCAGAAGTAAAATACTTGGCTGACTTGATTTAAAACTGGGTGGTCTTTTTAAATAAGCTCTATGTAAATGAGGTTTCTCTCACTATAAGGATTTGGACACATACCATGTTTTCTTCCTGGGGATGACAATAGTATCGGTAGATTCTGAAACGACATGTGGAAAAAGGTGTGATTTAGTTTTACTGGCAGTGCTCTAGTGAGTACATGTATGGATGCAGGATGTTGTTTATTACCAAGCCCTTGACACACGGATGACTACAAATGGGCTTGAAGCCATTAAGATTTTCTCACACTGTTATTGTCTGTACTGACAGTGTGCTGAGTGTTTCATTCATGACCAACAATCTTAATCAAAATTACCTTTATTAGCTTCTGCAACTTGTTGTCGCAGCGCTGTAGTCCAACCAAAATTCCTGGAAAAAAGAAACCGATTAACTAAAAGGAGGTACACTTTGGTGATATTCTCTTTACTGTGAACTGTTCACATCCCCTGATATTTTTCGCACATCCTGCACAGCTCATATTGTACATATTCGTTATAGTATTTCTATAGTATCTTTTTCATTTTTGAATTGTCATCTTTTGAATTATATTTCTGTTATTGACTTTTGCGGTACTTATCCTTTATTTTTATTTCCTCTTAACTGCATGCAAAACTTTCCACATCCACTAATCGGAAGACCAGAGGTTCGATCCCCGGCTCCCCCAGTCCGCATGTCGAAGTGTCCTTGGGCAACATACCACATTACTCTGGATTGGTGTGTGTATATGAGAATGAGCTAAAACGTTGAGCAGTTTGGCACCTGTATGTCCGCCCTGCCATCAGTTTATGAATGTGTGTGAATGGGTAAATGTTGACATGCAGTGTAAAAGCACTTTGAGGGGTTGGAAGACTAGAAAGGGTCTATTTAGATACAAGTTACGTTATCTAGACATGACCTCCTGTCAAATGATGCTAGCTGCAGCTGTAATTCTTATGTAGCAATCACAATTAAAAAAGAATAATATCGAGTGAATAATATTCTACTTTAAAACACAGTCTTACCTGTGACTCCATAACTGCTCGAAATTATTTAGCAAAAATCGGCTGTTTCTGTGGACATAATGCCCTACTTGCCAACCGGGCGCCGCCATGTTGTTACAAACTGAAGGCTTCTGGGAGGGAGAAACCAAGTGGGCTGAGAAAGGGGGAGAGGGAAATAATAACATCTTGTAATTTGAAGAAATAATATACTTTATTCACAGTTAACATCGAGCAAGCTAAGCTTTTAATATTAAATAGGTTATTTTAGAAGTACAATATCCACTAAGTTTGAGGAAAAGCCTAGTCATGTGTATGTGTCCCCCCCCCTCTGATCTCACGTCTGGTCTAACGGTCCCACGTGTGGAACAGGAGCAACTGCACAGCGCATGTGGTTTAACTGTACGCCATGAATTTATAACAGAAAAACACCACAAAGTTTGGTTAATTCCCCAAAATGTTGTTTAGTAAAGAAGTACCATGGCGGCGACTGGAGGGCCTGTCGTTTGGCATGTACTCTGCCGAAGAGATAAGGTGAGAGATAATAGCTTGTTAGCTTTTGGCTTTAATGCTAATCTTGAGTTCAAAACAACATGCCTACTCATGGCAGCATGCGGTAACAATATGCTCCTGTAGTTCTCGCGCATATTACATGCATCATACATTACATGTATGTCAATGTGTTTTATGTTGCACCCCGTGAATTGGTTATTCGTAATGTAATAGGCTACATACCTCGCTTGTCCATGTTACTGAATCTGAATTTTGTTTTATTCATTATGTATCTGTTCATGTCTATTGTTTTTTCAATGTGTGTATATATACAAAGTTATTTTTTTACTTATTTGTCAGTTCATACCGTGTCTTTTTTGTCTATTTCACCTACTTTGGTTCAACTCTGGATTGACCCTTTTTAGGTCCTATCAAGATGACACGAAGCCGACTAAATTCTGATTACATCTATATGTAAAAGCTACCAGTTATTAGTTATTACCCAAAAGTTGCTGCGAATAAAAAATTATTGTGGAGGCAGTTGGTATAATAATGCATTCTTCCCATCTTCTGTCCAGGAAGCTGAGTGTGAAGACGATCACTAACTTCCGGTTCCTCGATGCTGTTGGGAATGTGGCCCCGAACAGCCTGTACGATCTGGCCCTGGGACCAGTAGACAGCAAAGAGGTACATACTCCACGGAAATCATATTTCTAACATACATTCTCTGTGTTGCATGATTAATGACACATCTGCAAAATGCCTTACATCCGTTGGTTCCTGACTCTGGTTTACCAAAAACGGTTTAAAGTTTAAGATTGTAAGCCTAAACTTTCAGCAAGTACTTAAAATAACTAAATAATTCATGTTATTTTCTGTTGTCGTTTTTACCAGGTGTGTTCAACTTGCTGTCAGGACTTCAACAACTGTCCAGGACACTTGGGGCATGTAGAGCTACCGCTACCTGTATACAACCCGCTCTTCTTTGATGTAAGCATGTCCCCAAATGCACCACATAACCGTACATATACATGCAGTACACACATGTTTGCAACTCAATATCACTGGGTGTGATGCTGGCAATGATGGACCAGCCTCAGGGGTTCAAATCTGATGGATTAGTATTAACTTTCAATCAAAGTAAGATGCTGGGATGGATTAAGAATTGCATTTACAAAACAGACTTTCTCCACATTTGACTGATCTGATCCAAATTTATGTTCTTCATCATTATTATTATTTTAATGAATCAATTTTGTTTCGAGGTGAAATGAGTAGTTATAGATTAGTTATTATATTATTATATTCATAGACTGATTAATTATTTTGTGAAAAAATGTCAAAAGGTTTTCTGATTCCTCCAAAACATTTATACTATATCATTGAATTTGAGTATCTTTGGATTTTGATTTAAAAAAAACAATTGAAGACATAACTTTCAGATATGCCATGTCTCATAGACTAAACAATTTGTGAATTTTAAAAGATAATCACCAAAATTATTTTTCGTCGCAGGCTAAATCCCTTTCTGAATCTCCACAATCGACCTGCTTTTATGAATGTTCACTAATATTTTGTATCCTTTTCTGTCGCGTCCGACTACTACTCTCCTTCATCAGAAACTCTACCTGCTGATTCGTGGCTCCTGTCTTTCATGTCACATGTTAACGTGTACCCGAGCTGCCATGCACCTGCTGCGGAACCAGATCAAGTTGGTGGACCATGGATACATGCAGGAGGTCTACCAAATCGAACAAGTCCTCAGCCAGGTGGGCTTGAACTCGCTGTGGCAACTAATTATGTCACGATTGTGCAGACTAAAGCACACGTTATCCAACAAAATAAACAAGCATCATTTTTCATTACGATACTTTGAGAGAATTGTGATGGTATTGAGTATTTCAGTATATTGAGTACGTGTTGTATAGGGTTTTTATTTGTTGTCTTTCATCTGATTGTAGGTTGCTCTTCTGACTTATGTATCTCCACAGTAGTTTTTGTAACTACCATAGAACAGTTCTCTGTTTATGCTTTATGTTTTAATTGTGTGTGTATTAGCTCCTGGATGAGAACCCCAAAGCCACTGGAGATGAGATTGAGGAGGTGCTGAAGCAGTTTACAAACACGGTAGTTGGCGTGAACGCTGAAGGTACAGAGAACACCAAACCGGTGAGTACACACACTCAAACACACCATGGACAAAGACATGCAGACTGCACTCAATTACAAGTGTATACACACACCTAAAATTGAGGATGGTTAAATTGTAGAAACTATAATGTGATATACTGTGTGTGTGTGTGTGTGTGTGTGTGTGTGTGTGTGTGTGTGTGTGTGTGTGTGTGTGTGTGTGTGTGTGTGTGTGTGTGTGTGTGTGTGTGTTCAGATTAAACACCTTGTTGAAAAGAAGGGCAGTTTGATAAATGACTTCTGGAGGCTCCACATGAAATCTAGGAAGTGCCCTTACTGCAGGTAATATGATGCATTTAACTTGATTGTCATTTAATGTTGGTCTAATATTCTTTTTATATTAACCATGAAGTGGAAATACGGCATTAGTGAAGTATTATAATAATAATAATAATAATAATAATAATAATACATTTCATTTGGAGGCGCCTTTCAAGACACCCAAGAACACCTTACAAAATACAGGAGATACAAACAGCAAAACAATGAAAGGGAGAGCAGACAAACAAAACCAGACATATAGTGTAGACAGGAAACAAAGAGCAAGCCATGTGAAAAGTTTGATCCCCATGGTGGTGTAGAGCAGGGGTGGCCAACCAGTCAGAGGTTAAGAGCCAAAAATGTTACTATGTTACTACAAAGAGCCACATCATACACACAGTCACAGATGCACACACCCCCCCCCTCTCCTTCTCTCTTTTGTTCTCAGCCTTTCCCTGTGCTCCCTCACTCTCTTCCTCCCCTCTCTCTCACACAGACAAAATGAAAATCTAAAACTTTACACACACACACACACACACACACACACACACACACACACACACACACACACACACACACACAGACCCTCCCTCACACAGACAGACACACACATAGCTCTTCTCAGACAGATTTATTGAAAATGTCACACACCATAATATTGACAGAAATGGAATTAAACCTCTCCTACCAGTATTCAGAGGCCAGTTATTATCAACAATGAACATTGTGTGCACTCTCACACACAAACTCTGTGTGTTTTATCTTCCTATGCATGTTGCTTCTTAGTGGGACTTCTGACATTCCTTGCCTCGAACAATCCTCCTCAAATCTGACTTGTATTCCGTTGTGGTCACTCCAAGCAATTCTTTCACATGTGTCAGTCAGAACAGATCGTGTTTCAGGGTAGATAACATCGACTCACATGTGTTAAGGTTGGAAAGTATGTAGAGTATTAGCGGTGTAATGGTTCTGAAACCGCAACACAACTGTATGGTATCGTGTCGCGGTTCCGTCTTCCACGTCTTGTCTCGTTACGTTTCGACGGTTGCTAATAAACCTGAGAATGCAGTTTAGAGCATGTTAGCCAGGAGGGGGCGATGATGCAAATGCTTTGTTGCTCAATAATCAGAACAAGAGGCAAATAGTGAAGGTGAATGATGTAGTACTTCTTTGATTAGATTATTTGATAGTTACATTCCTAATACTTAATGGTGTGTGTGTGTGTGTGTGTGTGTGTGTGTGTGTGTGTGTGTGTGTGTGTGTGTGTGTGTGTGTGTGTGTGTAGTAGTGGCAGGTTTACAGTGCGCCGTGAATACAACAGTAAGCTGATTGTCACAATGCCATCAGGAGTGCAGACCATCGGCAACACTGACGGTAAGTAATATTTTATTAGATTTTGTCCTTTTGTTGTGCCAACAATAATGCAAGCTGGCCGAGACTGAGAATACACATGTTGTTAACTTCTGAGGGATTCATGGGAAAGAGCCTATTTGTCTCTCTGTTCTTGTGTGCAACTCTGCACCGCCAACATGGCACCCATTGTAAGCCCTGCCTGTACATGTATACAAGCAGGAAATAGACCTCAGCTGGCTTTTGTTTTTGTCTTCCTGCAGAGGATCTGATTGCTGGACAGAGAGTCTACCTGACGGCGAGTACAGCTAGAGAACACAGCAACAAACTGTGGGGGAAAGAAGGTAGGCCCCACATGTGCATACACCTGGACCAGATCTGAAGGGCCAGATTACATCATATTTAAACATTTAAAAGTGCACATTAAAGTGCTGACTCATCAGGGGGTTTGTGTGACTTGAGTAACATCTGATTTGGCATGAAGATGAAGAAACGATCACATTTCTAAGACTTAATAAAAACTGAATTAAAGTGAAGATGAAGATGAAGAACATGTTTACTATTGCTTTGATGTTAATCATGGTTTCCTTCTCTTTTAAAATGACTTGTGATGCAAAAGAAAGAGATGAAAACTTTTACTTCTGTCTGTCCGAAGGAATACATTTTAAAATATGATTCCTGTCTCCTCTCCTGCGTCCAGGTTTCTTCTTGAAGTGTCTGTTCTCTGGGCTGGAGGAGAATACGCTGTCACAGGAGGGAGAGGAGGGTTTCTATCCAGACCTCTTCTTCCTAGAGCTGCTGGTGGTCCCACCGTGCAGGTACAGTGTGAACACTCACTTACTGTTCTGTGATTTTCTTTGTCAGCATAGAAGCATAAGAAGTGTGTACAAGCTGGAAGGAATGCACAATCAGAGTGTCACAGTAGAAGTATTTATTGTGTCCCCGCCTCCTCTCCCTGTCAGGTATCGTCCAATAAATCGTCTGGGTGACCAGATGTTTACAAACGGTCAGACAGTCAACATGCAGGCAGTCATGAAGGACTGTGGACTCATCAGGAAACTTCTGGCTGTCATAGCAGGGGAGAAAACTGCTCCGGAGGAAGAGGTAAGGGGTGTGTGTGTGTTTGTATGTATGTGTGTATGTATGCGTGTGTGTCAGTCAGTCAGTCAGTCAAGTGTTACAGTGTTGCTGTTTCTTCTCAAATTTGATATCCTTTTTGAATTCATGTTCATGTGTAATGAACCACGCCTGCACAGATCCCATTAAGCCACACGCCAACCCGTCCTCTCTTGTCCCTCTCAGCCTCTTGACCAGACGTTTCTGGCGGGGATTCTCGGGCAGACACTCACAGATAAACTCTACAACATCTGGATCCGATTGCAGACCCACGTCAACATCGTTTTTGACAGTGACATGGACAAAATGACGACGGAGAAATTCCCTGGAATCAGACAGGTAATGTGTAGACAGACACACCACAGTTACATCACCTTCACTGTGGTCACGTCCTCCGACGACATGGATTTTGCAATGACGTTGTTACCGTGATAAACACACACGCACGTTTTGGTTTTAGCACACACACCCAAGGCGATCTACTTTCCACAACACCCGATGATCTACGTTACCTCAACAATCTCAGGGATGTTGCTCTGAAAGGACACAGTAGAATCATTATCCATACGTCCGGGGTGCACCCTATTTGCCCTGATCATCACATTATGAACAAATCACGCTGTCATCCCGTCATAGTCTGTCATTGTGGGAGAGAATCTAACTTTTTTTAGATTCAGTAAAATATGTAATATTACAAAATGGTGATTTGAATATAATAAAGTTATTCTTAAAAAATATATTTAAAATTCTGAATTGATAAAATGTGTGAAAGACTAGAAGAGCAAGCAGCTGAGCTAAGGGTTATGGAAATAAACATTTAACACTAAACTCACACTTTTATTGGGGACCCACTCAAATGACCACCTGAGGGTCCCGGGGACTCGCAGCATTGAGAAGGTATCAACATAACTACAGTTTGTTTCGTGGCACAGTGATGGCATTTAGAAATGTAATAAGCCTTCCTTTTTCTTTCTGTTTGCTGATGAAGACATGTCTCATAATTGCCTCATCTCCTGCCAGATCTTGGAGAAGAAGGACGGATTGTTCCGGAAACACATGATGGGGAAACGAGTGGACTACGCTGCACGGTCGGTCATCTGTCCAGACATGTACATCGGGACCAACGAGATCGGAATACCGATGGTACTGACTGTTCTTGATCCTCTCAGAGAGGCTACCAGACCTTGTAGGGGAAATATAAATGAATATCATTATTGAGCTCCAACTTTGATCCCGTATGAACTCTCGCTCTCCTCCGTGCTCGTGCAGGTGTTTGCCACCAAGCTGACGTACCCGCAGCCCGTCACTCCGTGGAACGTGAAGGAGCTTCGTCAGGCCGTTCTCAACGGACCCAACATCCACCCCGGCGCCTCCATGGTAATTAACGAGGACGGCAGGAGAACCATCCTCTCACCTACCAGCCTTGTGCAGAGAGAAGCGGTTGCCAAGCAACTGATGACACCCTGCGACGGTCCACATAAGATGCCCATGAAGATCGTAAGTCTGATTGTAGTTGTTGTAATTCACAGGCGTACAGCCTCGTACAGTGAGTCAACCTTTACCTGTCCTTTGTCTGTGCAGGTGAATCGTCACATAAAGAACGGAGATGTGATGTTACTGAACAGACAGCCAACTCTGCACAGACCCTCCATACAAGCCCACTGCGCTCGCATCCTGCCAGGAGAGAAGGTGCCGTCCACTCGCTCCAGGCGCTTGTTTTATTTTGATTTATTGTGTGTTTCATAACAAATTGTACTTGATTTAATTTGATGCTACAGGTTCTAAGGCTCCACTATGCCAACTGCAAGGCGTACAATGCTGACTTTGATGGAGACGAAATGAACGCGCACTTCCCTCAAAGTGAGCTGGCCAGAGCAGAGGCCTACACGTTACTCAGCACTGACCAGCAGTACCTCGTCCCCAAGGTGCGTATAACAGCTCGCCACAGTCCTGAACTCTGAGGCAACAATAGCCGCAAACACTTGCTTGTGTTTCTGAAGTCTGACAGTTTCTATCTGTGATGCTTTAACCTCTTAAGAGGTGGGCGAATCACTCCAAGTGCTTCTGGCACCACCTGAAGTTTGTTGTTGAAAAGGTTGCCTGAAGATGGGTATAGCTGGTAGGTGTGAACAGGAAAGCACAATAGAAACATAGCAGCAAGTGTTGCCAAGTTCAGGTTCAGATTTCAGATAAAAGGGACAAAAACGTAACGTATTAGACGGGTTCTTCTAAGAGGAACACCAGGCGTTCACAAGCTGTGCAGCTGGAGATATTATAATATTTATTGATAAAAAGGCCACAAGTAACTATTATATATTATATACCCAATATAGTCAGCAGTAATGACACAAAGTAAGTAAAGTATAAACAAAAATGTGTACATTTGTAAAAATAAAACAATTTTTAGACATGTCACATGTCTAAAGCTTCAGCAGTTCATTGTCTACACGATACGTGCATCAACGGGAGACTCGTCTGCTTCTGGCTCCGTCTGTAAACAAAGGAAGAGGGCTGGCACTTCCTGATCAAGCTGACACTCATTGGCTATTGAAGGTTGTCGATGAGGCATGGACGCTCCTATTGGCTCAAATGAAGTGTCAATCGACAGGTCAGAGTTCGGCATCCGGTTAGCAAACATCAAAATAGAGCTAATAGCTTGATACATGCTGTTTTAAGCGAGTATCATCGTGAGAATAAACACATCGATCATCTGATTTCAAAGATTGCAACAGCTGTTCATGTTCATATCAATGTGACGATGTTCATGATGGATATATTTTTACTGGAAACGATCTATTGGACTTCTGCAATGACACAGGAAGTGTTTTTTTTATTATTATTACTGATTAGAGGATTATGATGAGACTTCATGGGTGAGTTGGCTCAAAGTTATGGGTTTGATTGTGTGAGATGCCTACTGTACTTGCTGTTGTGATTTTGATCTCAAAACCGGCAGGCCGTCCACCCGTTAAGAGGTTAACTACTCATTTCATCAGACTTGTATTTGAGTGTTTAGTTATAAGATGAGCTAAGCAAGGCATGGTCTGTCTGTCTGCTCCATGAGACCTGCTTCAGAGAGCAGGGTTACACAATTATCTGGATAAACGAGAGTCAAATATGGAACTCCAGCCAACTCGCTCACTAATCCTGCTGTGTGTCACACACATTAACATTACGAAGCCAGTTACTAGTGTTGGCTAGTTGTTGCATACTGATAAACATTTTTCTTGTTACATTTGTTAAGCCCAAAACGGAGCATTTATTCTTTTTAACTGAGCTGACCTTTTTCATGTTTATAGTGTTGTATTGCAGATAGGGCTAAACTATTAATTGGAATTTTATCAAAGTCTCAGTATGTGCACAATATTTGTTAAAGGCAATATGTCTCAAAATCCCATTCTGAAAGAAGTATGGTGGTGCTGCAGAGATGTCCAGACCTACAACTCGTATTCTACAGACTTAAGAAAACGTCTTTGTCTGGTACGGACACAAAGAAATCACACCATGATCGTTTTAATATAGTTTTCAATGAAAATGAGAATAATGATGCAGAATAATTCAAAACGGTCAAAAATAATGCCAATTACATATTTTTCCAAATCGTTCAGCCTAATTGTAGTGTAGTGCAGACTAAACCACACCAGAGAGTCTTGTGATAATAACTTAAATCTACCTTATCAGGTTATTTCTACTTTGTTAAATCAATCTTCTGTATTCTTTCGCCTGAGTGCTTGAATCAGAATAAAAAAGGTTATGACTAAACTAACAACGCTACACTGTCTGATGAGACAAGTGACTTAATAAATCTATGTTTGTACTCGCTAAAGTGCAGCCTTGTCAAATTCAGTGCTTCCTCCTCTGTGGATGCCACTGGCCAAAATGGCTGCCACAGTGAAGGTGTAGTTCATGGGCCCCGTGGTGCTTCATCATGTCCACTGGGGATAAATATGTACTACACACAAACATGTGGTGAAATAAACTGAATTCAATTCTTCTAAACACACACAGCACTCACTCACTCACTCACTTCTCTCCCTCTCTAGGATGGTACACCTTTAGCGGGTCTGATCCAGGACCACATGGTATCAGGGACGAGGATGACGATACGAGGCTGTTTCTTCACCAGAGTCCAGTACATTGAGTTGGTGTACAGAGGACTGACTGACAAACCCGGCAGAGTTCAACTGCTGCCGCCGGCCATACTCAAACCACAGCAGCTGTGGACAGGAAAGCAGGTAATTGAACTTGTGACATTTTTTGTCCATATTTCAGTCGGTACCCTTCGGCTTTTTGGTGCTTTATGACAATGAAAAACAATGAAAGCTATGATGAGGCAGCTTTCCTCTGGTGCTTTTAATGCCTCTGCAAACTCAATATAACTATTGTGTCAATAATGTGGTGTTTTGTTGTAGGTGGTGTCGACGCTCCTGCTGAATGTAATCCAAAGGAGGCCGTGCCTCTCAACCTGGTTGGTAAATCAAAAATCCCCAGCAAAGCATGGATCCAAGTGCCACCACGAGCATCTCCAGGATACAAACCTGACAGCATGTGTGACTCACAGGTACACACACACACACACAATGGTGCGCATTCTATTTAGTTTCCTCCGCTCTGTCTCTGACTGTAGGTGCGTGTATGTCGGGGGCAAAGCCCGCCCTTCGCAAAACAGAGCAGAGGATAGAATGTGCAAAACAACGCAGTAAACACTGAAATGTGCACATAAATTATATCAATAACTTAAGCGTTTAGTTTGTTAAATAAAAGAGCACCTGTTCAATGTGAAAAGTGACTTGGGAAGAAAAATAAATGAATAAAAAATCTAGAAAAAAAAAACCACCTTGAATTTCAGGAGGGGCCCTGAAACAATGGTAGGGGAAACACTGCCGTGTCTTTGATTTGGAGAGACCTCTGCAGATAATTCTGCTCCCTGTAAAAACCTCCTTAAATATGCACAATGAAGGAATCCTGATTGAGACAACAACTCCCATGATCCCACCCTACCTCACAACGCCACCGAGCTCTGTCTTTTGTTATGGTTTTGATTAAGAGACCGCTAGTGGCATCCATATTGTGCGTTTAACCCAAGGTGGAAACCTCCGGGGCTGAGCAGTGTCAGAAACTGCAGTTCCTCGAATGGCCACTTGAGGCTGGCAATCTCTATCAACCATTTAGATCAGCCGGTAGTTAAACGATGCTAAGATGGCTGACGGCCCGAGCCGCCCACTTTGAGCTTCCCAGCGGCCGTTCAGAAGCCTATGGGTGACATTTTACAGTCTACAGTTTAACCCCGCTATCTTCCCCTTCTCTTTGTCTCCCAGGTGGTGTTCCGTCAGGGGGAGCTGTTGGTGGGGGTTCTGGACAAAGCGCACTACGGCTCCTCTTCCTATGGCCTGGTCCACTGCTGCTATGAGCTGTACGGAGGAGCGACCAGCGGCAAACTGCTCAGCTGTCTGGCTCGACTCTTCACGGCTTACCTGCAGCTATACAGAGGCTTCACTCTGGGTAAGACACAGGCAAGGAAATGCACATGCCAAGCCATTTGTTGCCCTCCCGGCTCAAATTATTTTACAGAGAGCATTATTGGTTTGTCCGTCAGTTTTTTGAGTATTATTGCTAAAGGTATAAGAAGAATATTATGTTTAAAACCTTGTTTGTGTCTAGGTGTGGAAGACATCCTGGTGAAACCGGGCGCCAACAAGCGGAGGAAAAAAATCATTGCAGAATCCCTGAAGATTGGCACCAAAGTGAGTTAAAGCACCTCATTGTTCTGGAGAAACAGACTGTCTCCGAGGGTTTTCATTATCAGATGTTTTGTATAGTAGGCAATTAGAAAAATAAATGCAGCCTTGTCAAATTCAGTGCTTCCTCCTCTGTGGAATCCACTGGCCAAAATGGCTGCCACAGTGAAGGTGTAGTTCATGGGCCCCGTGGTGCTTTACCATGTCCACTGGGGATAAATATGTACTACACACAAACATGTGGTGAAATAAACTGAAGCAGTGAAGAGTGTGATTACTGTGCCGCTGCCACAAATAATGTTGAGTCTGAACTTCTATGAGCTACAGTCTTGTCCACTGCTATCATCAGAGTCTGCAAAGAATCTGAACTTGGGAAATGCACGTTCGCTGACACTGCTGCAGTCTATTTGATCCTTTTAGCTTCTCATCTCAATGAGGTGACCACATCCTGCTGTGTGCCATTACTATTAATTCATACGGCCATCAAGACTCCGCTTTTTAAATTTTAATTCATTGTGGCTTTATATACAACTTCAATCCTGCAATAACTGATGCTTTTGCGGGCAGCAGAAACAAGTTGGAAACGCTTCATTGACACATCCAGCCGTTATGGAGCAACATTATCCTTCATTTGGAGTCTCGTTTCTGGTCACGTGGTGAATGGAAGTCATTGATTCAGAAATGCTCCACTATGTTTACCTACTAATCTCTAACTGTGTCTTTCTGCTGTTCGGGGCGGAGCAGGTAGTGCACAGTGGGGATTTCTCTCTGAGAACAATGCTGTGAGAGTGAACCAAAAATTATCTGCAGGTTATCTGTAGTGTTCTTATCTTATATCCCCCCCCCCCTTTCTGTCCCTCAGGCCCTCCAAGCAGCCTTCAACCTGCCCCCCAATGTGGATCAAGCTGAGGCGCAGAGCCGCTGGCAGGACGCTCACCTCAACCCGGACCAGAAAGACTTCAGCACGGCCGACCACAAGTTCAAAGAAGTGGCCAACCAAGTGAACAATGACATAAACAAGGTAACCTGCCACCACCTCTGCTCCTCCGGACCTTCAGCACAGTGAATGATGACTGATACAATATCTTTGTACACACACTACCAGCACATAGGTTGTGAATGGGGATAAATGTTTTATTTACTAATAGTTTTATGGTGGTTACATCATTACATCAATTCAAACATCACATTCCAGCATTTCCCAAAGATCAGCTGTCTGAGGATGGGGGTACATGGTACACGTGTTTAAATAATACGTACGGTCAACCATTGATGGGTTTGTCTCTTTAAGTATTTTTGACTGCTTTGGGTTTTTCTCCGACATGCAGCGGTTGTTTTTGTACAGAAATAACACCAAACGCCGTTGTTTTCTCCCATGTAAAATTATTTTGTGTTTTTTTTTCTTTTCATCAACAAGGGACTTTTTAGTTCATAGTTTAGTGAGTTTACTTCCTCTGGTTTCATTCTTCCTGGGATTATTTCTGGCAGGCTATCTGTCTTTAGCACATTAAACTACCAGGTCAAGAAGCAAATACATTCAAGCAGCAACGGAAATCTAAGAGAAGTCTTCATCCCTGTCATGGTTTGGTTAGAAGCATATGTTGGGTCAATCTGTAGGCCGAGGAGTTAAAGATTCTGACTGTACTCACAAGTCCCCGGTCACAAGTTCCTGTCAACTACTGAACTCTCGTGCATGTTGCCCGTCCTCACAGTTCTCGAGATAATGATGACGATGAGGAAATATTGTCTTGTGTGATTGTAGGTGTGCATGCCAGTGGGACTCCACACGTCTTTCCCAGACAACAACCTCCAACTGATGGTCCAATCAGGAGCCAAGGGGTCTACTGTAAACACCATGCAGGTACCACACACACACACACACACACACACACACACACACACACACACACACACACACACACACACACACACACACACACACACAGACACACACAGACAGACACACTTCAATGAAAGCTCAGCCACTTTAGGCTGTTAAACTGCAAATACCCTAAGTGTGTGTGTGTGTGTGTGTGTGTGTGTTTTTTTCCAGATTTCATGTCTTCTAGGTCAGATTGAGTTGGAGGGCCGTAGGCCTCCACTGATGCCTTCTGGGAAATCCTTGCCATGCTTCCAGCCATATGACCCGTCACCCGGTGCCGGGGGCTTTGTTTCTGGAAGGTTCCTCACAGGCATCAAACCACAGGTACAGGAGGAGAGGTGTGTTGTAAAAGTTGATTTTACACTGTAGCTTCTGGTGATGACTGGAAAGCATTCTCTAGATCTTTTAATTATTTTATGAGTACCGCTGCTATGATTTTTATGAATCCTGTTACATTTCTTTTCTCGTCCATGTTTATCTCAGGAGTTCTTCTTCCACTGTATGGCCGGCAGAGAGGGACTGGTCGACACAGCTGTGAAAACATCTCGATCAGGATACCTGCAGAGGTAATGTAATCCTTTTTGCTTAAAGCTTGGGTAGGTAACATTGGAAAAGCCAGCAAGAGTAAGCTTTTATAAAATAAACAACACAATGTTACCTAACACTTTTTTTAATGAAAGTAGCTAGCAGCAGCAGCAGCAGCAGCAGCAGCAGCAGCTCCAAAAGTCGCTAAATCTAGCAATAACGTCACCAAGTTGGCAACACTTCAGGCCTCCCTCTTAAGCCACACCCCCAAAATGATCGTAATGAACGTAAACAACGAACATGGATATCGTTAGTACTCACAATTCTATATTCTTGTATTCGTTCTCTTACAGTACCTTTTTATAGGAACAGAAAAGCAAACCCTTCATTACACATGTCTGTTCAGGCCCAGGTCCCAGCTGACAACCAGGCATAAGCTAATGGCATACACACAGAAAGATGGCAGCCGTGTCAAATTCAGTGCTTCCTCCTCTGTGGATGCCACTGGCCAAAATGGCTGCCACAGTGAAGGTGTAGTTCATGGGCCCCGTGGTGCTTCATCATGTCCACTGGGGATAAATATGTACTACACACAAACATCAGGTGGCACAAGAGGAACGAGTGAACAGCACCATCACTCTGCATCTGCGTTCACTGACCATCTACCCCAGAATGAAGAAACTCATCCTAGGATGCATTGTCCCCTCCCTCTCATCCTCGCCTCTGCAGATGTGTCATAAAGCATCTGGAGGGTTTGGTAGTGCAGTATGATCTGACGGTGAGGGACAGCGACGGATCCGTGGTCCAGTTCCTGTACGGAGAAGACGGACTGGACATCCCCAAGACTCCGTTCCTGCAGGCCAGACAGTTCCCCTTCATAGAGGACAACTACGAGGTAAAGCCGAGCAAAACATGTTGTAAAGAATTACATTTGCAAAGCTGATGGCTGGTGAGTTTGGCCAATAAGCAAATTATTTAAATGCATGTTTTTCTCAATGTCTGATGGTGGTATCTGCTTTTGTCTTTGTTGAGATTACCTTGATAAGTGCAAACATGTGTTATTGAAACTAAGACTGAAAGGCCTCTGGGTAGCCGAGGCTTACAACGGGTTTCGTTATAAGCTATATATAACTGGAGCAGAGGTTTAAAACGCAGCTGCGTGCTAAATTTAGATCTGATCACTGTTTGAGCTGAAGTGCAGCTAAAGCAGATGTGTGATGAAGCTGTCACACAACAGAGAAATGGTAACTAAGAACATTTTACATTTGTGGTTTTACACTTCAGCTGGTGGTATCTCTAACGTCTGAGGAAGTCGTTCAGAAATAGCTTCTTACTTGCATTGCAGGGATTTCAGAGTCTGGCAACTGTCCCTAAAACTCTGTTAAACCAGGTGTTGAGCAGGTTTAAATCAACCCTCAGATACAGTTATATTATGTTGGACTCTTGCATAACACAGTGATTGGGTATTCGCTAAACCACCGGCGCAGTTTAAGATCTTTGTTCCAGAAAACGCTTTAATCCTGACGTAAACCTTAAACTGCAGCAAAGCCAACGAGAGAACAGCCACATGAAGACTAGTCCACAGTCCACAACATGCAAGTACACAGAAAGATGGCAGCCTTGTCAAATTCAGTGCTTCCTCCTCTGTGGAATCCACTGGCCAAAATGGCTGCCACAGTGAAGGTGTAGTTCATGGGCCCCGTGGTGCTTCATCATGTCCACTGGGGATAAATATGTACTACACACAAACATGTGGTGGCACAAGTGGACAGCACCATCACTCTGCATCTGTCCATACACAAATGTTAAAGGTCTTCCTGTTTATAACTGAGTCTTTGTAGATGTTTTCTCTTTTTTCACGGTGAATCTTCTTTCAATAATCCTGATACGTCAAATACATAAAACATGGACAAGATCAACCTGAAGAGTCAAAAACAATCAGCTGTGTGTTTCCACATTCCTGTCAGGTGATCAAGAAGTCGCAGTGCCTGGACGAGGTTCTGGCACGTTTGGACCCTCAGACTGCCAGTCGACACTTTGCCTCCATCCAGCGCTGGAGAGCAAAGCGAGCGGTGGCGTGTCCACGGAGAGGTAGACAACACAGTTTGGTTTGGCTGAAACATCATCTTGTTTCTGTGCTGCTCAGACATCTGTTGTGTCTAAGCTACGTATATATTGAAGTTGACTAAAATCCACATGCTTTACTTTTTTCGTCACAATTCTGCTACCAAGCAAAGATGTCTATATATTCTGACTAAGTGCTGTTGAAAACAACCAAATACCAAGTGAAGCCGACAGGAACAGCCGTTTGTTTTGTAATCTTTGTCGTGTGAAGTGCAGTGGGGGAGGAAGTACACAGATCTTTAACTTCACACTACAGTGTCGAAATACTCTGTTGCAAGTCCTGCTCTCAAAACTTCACTTTAGTAAATGTACAAAAGTATCAGCATCAACATATACTTAAAGTACCAAAAGTACTCATTCTGCACAGTGGCCTATTTCATAATAATAAATATATATTAGAATAATTATTGCTGCATTAATGTGCAGCTGTGGTGAGATGGTTCTCATCTTAAGTACTTTATATACTGCTGGGTAACTTAACTTAAAAACATTATTACATATTATGTTTTTTCTATTTTTAATCTAAATCTCTATAAAGTAACTCGTAATTACAGTTGTGAAATTGAATGGAAATACTAAAGTAAAGTACAAGTATGTCAACATTGCACTTGAGTAAATGTAATTAGTTACATTCCAGCACTGAATCCCACTTTGAGCTATTCTAGATCATTAATGTGATCAGGAGAATCCAGGAAGTGGACGGTGAAATGTTGTTATATTTGTGTTTCTCACGTGAATATCTTCATGTTATATTTGTGTCCATGTGTTTTGGTCCGTGGCAGGAGGGTTCTTGCTGTTTTCTCAAAAGAAGTTGGCCAAACTGAAAGAGACTGAACCAGCAACAGAGCCAGATGTCAACGGCAGAAAGGCTTCTATACTGCAGGTATTAAAATGTACAAAAGATCTGTCAGTTAGGGTGTTACACTCTGTCCCTCCAGCCTCAGTGCACACGGTGGACTGCTGACCTCTAACCTCGTTCAGCCAAACTTTGTTTTGAACTCTTCTCCCTCCCTCTGCAGCTCGTACAGCAGTGGCACTCTCTGGATGAATCCAGCAGATTGAAATACTGCAGGAAGGCCTCCCGCTGCCCCGAGCCCTCTCTGGACTTGTTGAGACCCGACGTCTGCTTCGGATCAGTGTCTGAAAACTTTCACAGCATAACAGAGAAATACCTGCAGAACGAAGGCAGGCTGCGTCAGGACGGCCTGGAAACACAGAGGTACCGAGTGTAACAGTTTTCAAATGGGTCAAAAATGCGAAATTCGCAAGCATGTGAGAATTGTGCCTCTGTGAGCCCTGCTGGTCCGAGGATGAACTGATTAGAATTTGGTGGTCAAAGTTTAAGGTCGCTGTGACGATGTGAAAACAAGTTTTTGGCCATACCTCCTGAACTCAAATGCTAATTATGACAATTTGACATAAATGTATTATATGATAAAATGATGAAGTGATGACATTTAGGACAGACATGGATGTAAACCGCTACTTGACGGTTGGTGGAGGCATTCATACAGCTTGGGGCTGTAAGTGATCAACAACAACTTCTGACAATCAGCTGGGCTGAAAACAAGCCTCCCCCAGTCTGCTGCACGACACATGTTGACCTTTTGTTGTGGCTCAAAAACTGACCTCCATAGAAAGGTTTGGTCTCACTTTGAACTGGAGAATCTGCTGATTAAATCCACACCTGACATGTTATGCTCCACTAAAGGTGGGCAGCATACGAGATGAATAAATCCCAGTTTTTGATATCTTCACCGCTATTTTGACTGATAGAGAGCCGGGAGGGACAATTGAGTGAGATTCAACTCTTTTTTTTGTTTGGGAGGAGAGAGGGAGGGACACCACTTTTCTAGTTGATTTAAGAAATAAACTGATAAACTAAATTTGTGTGTGTGTGTGTGTGTGTGTGTGTGTGTGTGTGTGTGTGTGTGTGTGTGTGTGTGTGTGTGTGTGTGTGTGTGTGTGTGTGTGTGTGTGTGTGTGTGTGTGTGTGTGTGTGTGTGTGTGTGTGTGTGTGTGTGTGTGTGTGTGTGTGTGTGTGTGTGTGTAGCCTCCGGCAGCTGCTGCACTATAAGTGGCAGCGTTCACTGTGTGATCCGGGTGAAGCAGTGGGTCTGCTGGCAGCTCAGTCCATAGGCGAGCCCTCCACCCAGATGACCCTCAACACCTTCCACTTTGCCGGCAGAGGAGAGATGAACGTCACTTTGGGAATACCTCGGTAATGTCACCCCGAACTCGTTATTCACCCTTTTATATAGAAACGTTAGTTTGGAGTGCTGTTAATTTTACAAAATACCTTTTAGTAAAACTCTTCAAACATCAGCACCTCTTCTAACTTTTGTCTACTTACTCATCCCCGCCTCACCCTCCCAAGCCTTCCACCACACCTGTCCTCCATGTCTCACTCTCACTATGTGTGTCTCCGTGTCTGGCAGGCTGAGAGAGATCCTGATGGTGGCCAGCTCCAACATTAAAACTCCCATGATGAGCGTTCCAGTGCTCAACACCAAGAAAGCCTTGAAGAGGGCCAAGACGCTCCGTAAGCAACTCAGCAGAGTCTGTCTGGCTGAGGTAAGGATCAGCTTCTCTTCGGTGTTCTTTCCTCTTTGTCTTCTTACTTTTCATCTTCCATTATCTCTTTTTGCTGGACTTTCCTTGTCTTTCTTTTCAGTGGCTTGTTTAGTGTCTTTTTATTCTTTTTAATTATGTACTTGTTGCAAATGTCGTGTTACTAATAAGGCTGCAACTATTCCTTTCATTATCCATTCATCTGCCCAATGTTTTCTGGATTAATCGTTTGGTCTAAGAAAGTAGTTTCTCTAACCGTTGCAGCTTTAGTTACTAATCGTGTTTGGAGATGTCCTTACCCGTGTGCTTAACTCAAACGTGTGTGTGTGTGTGTGTGAGCAGGTGCTGCAGAAGGTGGATGTAGTAGAGACATTGCGGATCGAAGATTACCTAAAGCTGCGAGTGTTCAAAATCACCTTTCACTTCCTGCCTCCTGACCGTTACTGTGACGATAAGCTGCTATCACCACAGGAGATCCTCCACTACATGGAAACTAGGTGTGTGTGTGTGTGTGTGTGTGTGTGTGTGTGTGTGTGTGTGTGTGTGTGTGTGTGTGTGTGTGTGTGTGTGTGTGTGTGTGTGTGTGTGTGTGTGTGTGTGTGTGTGTGTGTGTGTGTGTGTGTGGAAAAATATCTATACACTTGAGTGTCACAATATTATGATTTGTGATACTGTATCGATTCTTAATTATTAGTCCCCATGCAAAGACTTGGACAGAGTGGCTCAGATTGCACAAAGACCAGCACCTTGATGTTAGGACTGTATTAGATGCAAATGCAGATCCCTGTGTTTTTTTCCACTCAGATTTTATACTTGTGTTATTCATACTATTACAGTTTTTGTCAAATTAGATAAAAAAAATTCCAATATATTGAATCGCCACATTCTTGCCCTGATCTTCACCTCTCTGTTCTACACTTTGCTCTGTTTGTCATGCCAGGTTTTTCCGTCTCCTGCTGGAAGCCATTAAGAAGCGCAGCGCCAAGCTGGCTTCCATAGCCGTGGAAACAAGGAAGGCCGCTCCCAGAGATAAGGACAATGATGGCGAGGGAACAGCTGATACGGCAGGGGTCTGTTTTTAACATTTCAGTGTTTCCTCTGGGGTTTTGAGGATTAGTGTTTCACTTATATCTGAACTGTCCCTGAATACCAAAAAAATAAATCTGAAGTATCTTTGTTGTGTTGAACTCATCAGTTAGATGGCGCAGAGGAAGAGGAGCGACAGATTGTTGATGACCAGGGGAACGAAGGAGACGCTGATGCAACAGACGCCAAGCGAAAAGACAAGCAGCAAGAGGAGGTATGAAGATGGATAAAATACTTTATAGTAAACACTAAGGTTATTTGTGGCGTGGTAAAGCTGAGCCCCCAGATGTTCCTCCTGCACTTTCAGTTAGTTAACATATCTTTTGAATTTCCTGAACGTTTTCGTCTGATCCGCATTAAAGACGGTTGTAAAAGCATCGCAAATGACTAGTTTAGACCAGAACATGTAGCCGCGCCGGTAAAGCAGAAATCCAGGCATGGCTTGAGTATTTATCAGTCAAAGGTTTCCTCATTGAATTAGGTGTGTCAAAAGTTGTACTGTATCTACACATGTTTGTTTTTTTTACCTCCTGTTAATCTCCTGGATTCAAGTCATAAATGTTGTTGCTTCAGCGAGCTGCTCTTCTAATCCCTGCATGCCATTATGTCAACATAGACATTCATCAAGACTAAGAATCCACATCATTACTGGCTCTGAGGCTGCACGTCAACACAGTGGTGCTTTGAGATAATGCTAACAAGCCCACAATGAAAATGCTAACATGCTAATGTTTAACAGATATAACGTTTAACATGTTCATCTCTTCTTAAAGGGACAGTTCACCCCTAACATTTAACGAAACCTTTAAATGAACAACTTCACACAGAACCACAGCAAACAGATCAAATAAATAAAGGCTAAAGTCTTAACATTATGACACTTTAGATAAAAGCGCATTATGACACTTTAGATAAAAGCACTATACAAGTCTAATGTATTATTATTATTATTATTAATAAAAGTCTTTAGTGCAGTGATTATTTTTCGGTTTTCGCTCATTTCTTCACTTTCTCCCGACCTGTTGCATTTAAATCCCGTCGCTCTGTGTGCACCTGGGCTGTACCACTACACTCGCTGTCTTTGGAGCGTCTGCCCCCTTCCTTCTTTCACATAATGGTATGATCCTAGTCTGTCCTCGCATGTGATTGACCGCATGGTGTGTCCTTCAAAATAAAGTCCCGCCTCTGCCTGGACCATCGCAAAATCAGTACTTTTTTAAAATTCTATATTAAATATTGGCATTTTAAAATAAAGAATCATTAAAGTGTGATTTATTTATTTATTTTTAACAGCAAAACAATTAAATACATTTTTTAGAAGGAGCTCCGTGGTGACTAGTGCTATTTTAGAACATGCCCTGCGGGCGACCAAGTGCCCGCGCACCGCGTTGGCTACCCCTGCACTACATGCACTCGGCTTGTGGTGCTCAAAGCGCCAAAAAAATACATTTAAAAAACACAACAGCAATGTCTCTTTCCAGAGATCATGACCTGATTACTCAAGATGATCCACAGACAGTTTCATGTAGGAACAATATTCTTTCTACCGAACTCCACCCAACAACAAGTGAACACTAGCCTCTTGTCCACGAGTAGATGCACGCTTCCTGACACTGACACATGCACATAAATAACATACGTGTTTAGTTTATTTAATAAAAGAGCACCTGTTCAATGTGAAAAGTGAGTTGTGAATATTAGAAGAAAAAAAAACGTCTTGAATTTGAGGGGGGGCGCAGCGCAGGGAAGCACTGTACTTTATCGGTACTTTGTCCTACACACTTATTTCACAATATAGAAACAATAGGTCTTATATGCTTTGGCCTAAATATAAATAAAACAATCATTAAAAAAAAGAAATCTGTCAAAGCGAAGCCGTTTTAGCCATTTGCACATGGTGGGAAATATTAGAGTGTGACACATCAAAGGCTCTCTGCTAGTGTGAAGGAGAATAGTTTCTTACAAGGACTAGATGAATGTTCAGAGTGATAACAGTGGCACTATGTGTTATAGAGGGGATTTTGCCCGGATATAAACACAGCTGTGCCTTGAGATTTTGGCTTGGTCTTTGGTGTGCCTTGGCCACAGAAAGTTTGGGAACCCCTGATCTAGAGTGTAGCATAGATGTAGCGTACCTACGTAGGTTAGTTTTGTGATCCTACGTCATAAATGATCTGCATGGTCAATTTGAGCCGCGGTCAACTGTAGACGGGGTCGGTTAAAAGAAAATTAAATCAAAACATGTGACCCGACAGTGAAGGTGCATCGTCCTGATGCAGGTGATTCAGCTACAACAAGTGGTTTTGTGTGCGTTACTGAGTCCCAGGAGAGCGGTTCACCGTGTAACCACCACCCGGCTGAAATCTGTGAAACTCTGCTTGAACGTGGAAAGTCCAGCGCTAAAGTGAAAAGAAAATATCACAGCGACTACATAAGATTTGGATTTGTTTGGACTGTAGATGAAGAGGATCCCAATCCACACTGTTTTGTGCTACGAGTCGTTGGCGAGCGAGGCTATGAAACCCGCCGAACTCAAGCGACATGTTGAGAGTAAACACAAGGATTACTTTGGGAAACCTTCAGGATGTTTTGAGAGAGAACGTGATGAATTTAAGAAACACATGACGAAGGCGCCGTCACAGTTTGCATTTTGCGTATCTCTCAGTTGCAAACGATGTTGCTGTGGGTAAGTTGCGGGACTGTACGGACATAAACTCAGTAATAAATGTAGTCTACGTTTCATATGACGTGTAAAATCTATCAGCATTCACCATTTAAATCGCATATGAACGAAATGCTTGTAGAATCCGTAGTTGTATTGTTAATGTGTGAAGGAGCGATATAGAGAAGGTCACATGCAGCTCATTATTATTATTATTAGTAATATATTGTTGGAGTGGTAAGCAGGCCTATTGTTTGTGGATATTTAGGGTCGGGTGGTCCGTGAGTGTTTTTTTATTGGTCCTTGGTCTGAAGAAGTTTGAGAAACACGGCTCTAAACGAATATGTTCACCAAATGTATTCGAATGCTTTGAGTGGAAACTATGAGTATCTCTACAAAATGTTGTGCCAGGCCATTTTGTAGATGTTGAGATAAATATATAGAAGAGACCAGAGGACACTAAATCATGAGGATTCATCTCTGGACCATCAACAGGCGTCATCTCTAGAGCCACGTGGTTAACAGAAGACGTCAACAAATACAAAAATAATAAAAGGTTCATATAGTACATGGTTGGATATAGAGTTGAATAGAAAGTATTGTATGTGTTGCAGTTATTAGTCTCTTAATTGATATAAAACACATATTTAATGGATTCCTTAGATTAGTTGTGTAGTGTTTTACTGTCTCGTACCTCTTTTCTTCCTTTCCTGTATCTTAATATCTTTGCATGATTAAATACACGAGTGATTGGATAAATAGGGTTACTGCTCATTTACTCATTGCTTAGCGTCACCCCAGACTGAGACAAAATAAAAACTATTACCTTTTCAAATCTGACTCTGGAGTTTTAGTGCTGTTGACTGTTAAACCTTGGTAAATGACATGTGACAAAATCAGTGCAGTTTCTGCCATTATAACACCATTAACGCCCGTGTGCTTTTCTCTGCAGGTGGACTATGAGAGTGAGGAGGAGGACAAAGGTGAGGACGACGACGATAAAGAAGATCAGGCAGAGGAAGAGGAGGAGGTGGAGGAGGAGAATGCAAAGGATGCGCTGGAGGAATCCCAGCAAGAGTCTGCAGGAGTGAGAACAGAGAAGAAGAAGAGGAAACGATCAAAACAAGGCGGAGAAGAAGAGGCCTTGGATCAGATGAGGATTAACTCTGTTCTAGAGTCCAACTCTGTGATAGAGAGATACTGCTACGATCAACACCATGAACTCTGGTGCGAGGTGAGTTTGTCACACAAGCAGATTCAAAAGATGTGCCATTAAACTTCACTGTCATTTCAAACTATTTAAAACATAAAAGTACGGTTCTGTTTACTAACCCAAGGCTCAAAATATTATGTATATTTATCCCCATCACTGAGCTCTACCACATAATAAATATATATATATATATATATATATATATATATATATATATATATATATATATATATATATAAATATATATATATATATATATATATATATATATATATATATATATATATATATATATATATATAAATAAATAAATAATTAGAAGTGTTCCTCTTGTTGTGGAAGTTTTCCTGCTTTACTCTGGAGAGATGTATATAAAATCAAATACATGGTGATAGAGACAGAGTTGTCTTTGTGCATTTATTTGTGGCCACAAATGGCACCAGTTTCACAGAATATAGCGTAGTCTATGGAAGGGCTCAGGTTGGAAGAAGACACATAGGCATTTTATACAATTTGGTTTGGAGACGAGGTGATGAAAAAACACAGGGGGGCCAAGCCAAACTGCCCTTTGATGCTTGTAAGGTAATAGTTATGTAAACAGAATATTGGGTGATACACTCAATATTCTGTCTCAGTATGTTAAACAGTTTGATCAGGATTTGGCTGTGTCCTGTCTTTTGTTTTGATCAGGATTTGAAACATTTGGCTGTGTCCTGTCTTTTGTTTGTTTAGCATCAGTCTAATCAGGATGCGTCTGTCTTGAATTAACATGACCGGCACTCCTATGTTAGCATCAAATGGCAGTTGGCTTGTTTAACATAGGAAACTTATATAATTAAAACAGTAGACATTTAAATTGCTATTACACTCTGTAAAGCGAGGAATCTATTCAAGGCTTATCTTGTCTTGTTCACACTCAATAAATGTTAACAGGTAACTCGTAAATTATTGCAAAATAGTAATTTTGTTACTTGTTGAACCACTTTAGCTGCTTTATAGTTCTCAATACACTGCGCTGCGCTGCACAACATGTCACCAATCAAACAGCTCATAAGAGGAAGAGCTACTTCTCACACGACCGGGCTGCAAGAGTTAAGAACAGTTTTGAAATTGTGTTTCATCAACAGGCCTCAATTGTGACTATCGATCAAACTGCAAACAAATCCATAAAATAGAACCGCACACTGATGATGATGTCTTTCCAGAGATGAGAAAGACTGTACACTCCGTCTCTCTCTCTCTCTAACACACGTTCACACACTATTACGAGTGAGAAGATCTCTTAATTTCCTCTGGTTTTGGCCACATTTCCCTCATTTAAACTGCCATTTAAAATGCAATATGTGTGGTTCTCATTAGGGAATCTGTTACAGTCTCTCTGGACAGATTTTGTCACCACAATTGCTTAACAACCCTCTGCATGTGGAGAGGATATTTGTGAGTAGATGTGAATATGCTACATTTTAAAGCATACAAACGTGCAGACAGCTGAAGCAGATCCTGCTCCTGATCTTTAGTTCCTCGCTGCCTGTACCTGAGAGTTATCTGCTCTTTAACCTTTGGTAGGTGATCTAATGAAGCTTTCTGAAGTCTTTGAAGGTTATTGTTTTAAACCTTCTTCCACCTCGTGTCTCCTCGTTCATAGGTTGATCTGGTCTTACCGATGAGCAAGGTGCACTTTGACCTGACGTCTGTCCTGTCAACACTGGCTCAGAACGCCGTCCTCGTGGAGACCAAAGGCTTGACGCGCTGCCTGCTGAGCGAGATCACAACAAAGACGGGAGAGAAGGAGACGGTTCTCAACACAGAAGGCATCAACATGCACGAACTGTTCAAGCACAGTGATGTACGTTTAGACTGACACACATGTTTTAACAATAAAAGGTTTGATTCACTATCGCACTATTATGACTGTGAATAGGCCATCACCCAACGAGGATTCAAATAAAGTTATAGTTTTATTAGTCACATTTCCTTTTAAAGATATCGATTTATATATTATTATTATATTGGATTATATATATTAGATTATAGATACAGTGTGTCATGGATCCAGAATGACAGTCGGACATATCTAACTCATTTTGGACCACAAGAGGCTGAAGTGTACAACTGCTCCACTTATACAAATAGGACTAAAAACATTTTTTCATCATATATATATATTTCGTCATATAAATGTACCTTGTGTTTAGAGTGCATGAAAAAATGAATAGTCACTTGGAAAAGATTGGTGCTTTTATTGTTGTCAATTTTGCAAAATGGATTATTGTTGATTTGGATTACAACACAAATGCAGTGATTTACTCATTCAGGAGTTAAATGTGGGGTTAATTGCTCAAGAATGAGCGCCCATTTTTATTATAGTTCGTAATAATTCCAATATTGAGACTATATTTTTTTCTCCAGATCTTGGACACCAACAGACTGTACTCCAATGAGGTGCATGCCATGGCTAAAACCTACGGGATTGAAGTGGCTCTGAAAGTCATAGAGAAGGAGATCAAAGATGTCTTTGCTGTCTATGGTACACACGCACACGCACACGCACACACATACACACACACATGCAAGTAATATTGAAGTCAAATGTTTTTATTTTCAAATGGTTAGAAAATAGTATTTTAAATTTTAATTGTGACCTAAATAACTGACATCAGACACTGTTTATTTTATTTTAAATTTGAATTAACATTTGAATATTGACCATTGTAGATCAGGTTAAATCTTTGAATTTTTTTATGTCAAACATCTTTTCCTTTTCCATTTCCATTTTAATATGGTCATATATCCATATTAATTATGTGAAAATGCAAATTAATTTATTACATTTTCCTCAAATAACACATACATATGTGGAAATTAAAATACTATTGTGGAAATACATTTTAATTTTTTAAGTTTACATTTTTAATAAGGTCCCATATGGGCTTCCGCACCGCAGATAGCAGACCACTTGTCTGTCAGAAGCGCTCAGATTTTGTCTGTGTTTGTCTCTAGGTATCGAGGTGGACCCCAGGCATCTGTCACTGGTGGCAGATTACATGTGTTTTGAAGGTGTATACAGACCATTAAACCGGCATGCCATCCGGTCCAACTCCTCCCCTCTGCAGCAGATGACCTTTGAGACCAGCTTCAAATTCCTCAAACAGGCTACCATGCTGGGTGAGAAACGGATGATGGTCATGATGCACAGAAAAAAACTGATTTCTTCACATAGATTAATTTGGTAGTTCTTTGTAGCATAACTGAGTGTGAGAAGAGACATATGACACTGCTCAGCAGAGCAGTGGGTAGTTATTGATCAAGGTTAGTGGAAAGAGCTTTGAGATTATTGGCAAATGTTGTCTAGAGTTTGTTAGTGCCTCAGTGGAACTAATCAATGACCCATATCTAACTATTAGCTGTTGTCACATGTTCCGCTTTGGGAACAAGTTCTTGGAGCTAAACTTGCTCACGAGATGTCGCTATGTTGTAGGTACAAGTGGGCCTGTTTGCAATGGTGTTGGTTGTAAATGCAATTTGTACATGTGTACCACGCTTTATAAATTCCTGCAGTAGAATTGCTGCCTGTAATGGAAATGGAGACATTCCACTTTTTTGTCAAAGTCAAATAACAATAAGTTTTTTTAAATGTTTTTCTTTAGCAGGATTTGTAATTCAAGGCAATAGTAACTACAGTTTCTTTCAACCATTGTGTATTTAGTGTAATTTTAGCCATTTTGGAGCCACTGCTGCCCTTATCTTTGTGTTTTTTTTCACAGCTATTTTTCCTTCTTTTCCAGGGTCACACGATCAGCTAGTGTCACCCTCAGCCTGCCTGGTTGTGGGGAAGGTGGTCAAAGGTGGAACAGGACTGTTTGAACTGAAGCAACCTCTGCAGTAGGAGAACAGATCTTGCAGTCAGACTGGTTGGATGTGACAAATATAGGACACTTTACGTTAGTTCTGCCGACTCAAACTCCTATAAAACACTTTAGTTCGTTGACAAAAAAATAGGAATAACAACTTTTATATCAGTTCCTCCTTAATGGGGTGGATGTGAAAGTCCTTGTGCCAAGTTTGTGTTTTTTGATTAAAATTGTTCCTGGATTAATTCATTTAAGGATGAATTCAATCCAGCCATTGTGAAACAACTGAAGCTCTCTATCGGACATGAATGAAATCAATAATCAGTCGCAGTATTCTACTATAAAAGGATCTCCACACATAGTACCATTACTAGAAGCATAAATGATGGTACACTAGCAACCCTTTTCTCTATGTATTTAATAATAAAATGAACATTTGTATAAAAAAGGTGTCTTTGTGTTTATTGTCCAAACGGTATACATTGTTTTTGGCGTGTCTTTGTTTTATTTCAAAAACTACTTTGAGTGAAGACTGGTAATGTGATCAGATCACGGGGCTGGTCCAGGACTCGAGGCGGAAACGATTGTCAGTAGTGTTCCGGCCTGCTGATTGGCTCGCCGTCTTAAAGGAGGAGGCTGGCAAAGTGAAGCCTTCATGGATGGCTTTCGGATACAAAGATGATAATTATTCGGTGACAAGGATTCGTCATGGCGAAACAGTGGAGTCTATGGAAGGGTAAGCAAATAAGTTAATCAATGATAAAGAAATTGTAGTTTAAAGGACGGAATTGAGTGTAAAACGGCGCGTGTTGTCGTGGTTACAATAGCTTGCCGTTTGGCCCCCTGGAGAAATGAATCGTAACAGTTGCTCTCCGTGTCTGTAAATGGCACGTCTAAAGAACAATTAACGGAAGATAGCTGACGTTACTTGAACTACATGTGAACTATTCGCGGTCCTTGCTGATACCAACGGTTATCGTGTGCTCCGCTTTGCTGCTGTCTGGGTTGGTAAGCCCTGATGCATAACGTTATTTCATATCCAGAGACGGGCCATATTATTAAAAATATGGCACTTAAATGATTCCTTGCTAATCAACTAAAGTACTAACATTGCAGAAATGCAGTGTTTTATTGATTAAGTACTAAGCAGCAGTTAAATCAATGTAGTATCCTGAAATGCTTCAATTCCACGTTGTGCGCGACAGTCGCGAGCGAAAAACAGCGTTTATTTTGGTTCATCGATAAAACGTTCACTTTAGCTAGCTAAGTGCGATTTAGGTGGACCAATGTGTTCCTATATACTTTTGAATGTAAGATAAAGCGATGGGGCAGTGATGGCTATGAATGGTTGTTACTTTAGAATAAGTACTTTTGCCGTTCTTGAGTATTTTGATTGTATGCTGCTTCTTTCTGCAGTCCACATTTTAGAGGGAAGTTTTTCCCCTTCACTTCACCTGAGAGATGTTCACTGATAAAGATACAACATATGAAGCACTTATTATGATGTAGGTCTAATATTAACGCTATAGATTAGAATATCCACTACATATACATATATAATGTAGTTACAATGTGCTCCACGTTGACAGGCCACGCCATTAAAAGCATGCTTGCTGTCCATGCTTAATAATCCAATCATAGAAAAAATTATTAAAACAAAGGAGCCATTCTGCAAAATGAGTACTTGTTTTTGATATTTCAAGTATATTGTACTGTATGCTGTTGCACGCAATTACTGAGCTTTATAGTATCATAAAGAAACGTATTAATAGAGGTGTTGCTGTTGTCCCATAATGCATGTTCACGAATGTGGCTGACTGTCCCTGTGTGTCCAGGACCAGATCCCTGAGAGCCAGGGGGCATCAAGCTTCATCACAGATACCAGAGGAGTTCCCAGGGTCCGCTGTGAATGAGAACAACATGAGGGTTCTTAAACGCTTGGCAGCACACAGGTGATGTTCACATAACACAGCACAAAGACTATTCTTGTTCTCTTTGAACAGTTCGATAGATAACACAGACTTGCTCACTTTGTTCTTAAAGGGATAGTTTGCAAAGCTTTACCTCGTCGTCAGGCAGCGCCACCAGACTCAATTGACAAAAACAGTCATTTTGCCTCACAGAACACAGGAGTTGCCGGTCGACCGCTGCCTCGATCGGTTAATTTGTTTGTGTTATTGTGTGATTTTTTTTTTTTGGTGAATCCAATCTAACCAAAGTCACACATTAACACAAACTAACTAACCGAGGCAGCGGTCGACCAGCAACTCCCAGGTTTCTGCGAGGTAAAATTAGAGGTTTTTTTCAACAGGGTCTTATGCATTTGGCAAAAGCATAGATAAGGCCTTCAGGTCTCCATCGGAAATATAGACGTTATAGCTGTCTGAAAGCAAGTGAAGATATTCTAAATGTAGTATACACTTAAACTGATATTGTTGAACATTGCTTCGCGTCCGTGCTGTTACTCCTGTCTGCTTCTCCAAGCTGTAGCTAAATACACTGACTATGGATAAGTACCTCTTACAACCCCACTTCAAAACAACCAAATTATCCCTTTTATGGTCTTAAAGGAGACACCGGTATCCAGCGCAGCCACTTGTTTGTGTCTACTTTGTTATCAGTGCAGTTGCAGCAATTTTAACATTTGAAAACACACTTAAAGAGAACACGAACACTCTTAATCTAAAGTATAAACACAGAATGTGGCAGTTAGGTTTTTAACACCAACAGCTGCTGTCACTTCCTGTTGGCAGCAACAATGTAAAATCAACAGGGTAAAATAATAAATAATGTCACTCTGTGGAACCTGTTTGTCATGCTGGATGAATATGAGTTTATTCTTTATTCTGAAAGGACTCCTCCTGTTATCTCTGTGCTGACTCTTCCTACACAATGGCTGGAAGAATGAGGGCAGGATCTGTCGACCATTAGCACAAACTAAAAAGCATCAACACATTCCTCGTATGTGCTGTTGAAGTCCTGCACACACAACATTTTGTTCTGCTCTTTTGTTGATTTATCAATAATTCTTCCCTGAGCTAAAAATCTGCCACTTCATTCAAAATGCAAACCATTTCTTAACCAGACCGCCTTTATTTCTGGGTAGAGAGTAGTTGTAAACAGTGCACATGAAAGGAAGGGAAACAGTGCTTTTCTCTTTCCCTTCCTAAAACTTTGGAAAGCTCTATTCTTATCTTAACCTACTTGTTATCTCTTTTCTATGTCAAATTGCTGTGTGAAAGAATATGTAATTGCTTCTGTGACTTCACTCAGAAGTTAGACCTAACCACCATTGTCTTTCGCTAAGAGCCTAATGTGTGGTTAGGAAAAGACAGAAAGACGAGTGCAGAGGAGTAAATAATGTGATGATGGGAAAATTCACTCCACGGGAATAAAGGCTTTGGCTTTGCTAACAGGCAGGAAGTCACAATCCTTTTTCTTTTTAAAGGTTGCTGAGTGAACCAGTGCCATCACACAAATACACCTGCTCCTCCCTCGCTATTTTTGTTTTGATCTGTTTCCAGTGATAAGATCATGACAGTGTCACAATAACACTATAAATAAGTCAGGCTAGTTCTGTGAGACTTGTTTGGCAGGTTTAGGCTCGGTGTGTTCTGAAGGCATTTCACTCTCGTAACACATAATTATCAGCTGCGGCAGCACGTGTGTCTGTGTCGCCATGGCAAAAAACGCACTACCACAGAAGCAGTTTTGACTGCTTTGCCAGGTGTTTATTATATTTATGTCTTTGGACAGATTTTTGTCAACTTGATGATGTCACAATCATACGAGATGAAGACACAAAACCTTCCTGGTGTGTAGTTGAGATCAAATGAAGGCTGAGTGGGGTGAAGAGGGATGTGATCTGAGCAAGAGGGAAGGCACTAACTTATGGTTTAGTGTCCTCTTCCTTGTAGCAGATAGTCATGCAGACGGAACATTGTAAATATCTTTCTCATACTTCTCACTCGTAGATCCCACAATGTGATTAGTTATTGTTTGGAAAGCTTTTAGTTATGTATGTGAGATTGACATCACAATTTAACCTGGTGAACTTGAAATGCTTTAAATAATTTGCTTCTCTCCTCCAGCATATGAATTATTGTGTGAATTCTGTCATTGAAATAAAAATGTGTGTGTGTGTGTGTGTTGTGTGTCCAGGTGTGTGTTGGTACTGGGTGTGCTTTTAGGTTTGCTGTGTTTGGTAATGCTCTCTCTACCACCGAGTGAAACCACGACGAGCAAACCTCTGAGCTGCCACGTCAACCATGCACATAAAAAGGTGAGGGTAATGCAGCGCAGGCTACCTGTGTACATACATATACTGAGAGTTACAGAATAGGGAATCTTTTTAAGTTATTGTTTCGTTTTAACATATTTACAATACAAGTTTTCACATGACATTTAGAGCTTTGGCTTTCACTCAGCAGAACTAGAGAAATCCAAACATTGTGATCCATATAAAGGTTATGTGTAAAATCTTCAGTTCCTTCCACAAATGATGAGAATGAGAATTCTGGACAGAAATCTTACCATTCGCCAATATTGTGACGCACCATGTTTGGGGGACAAATGCATTAGGAATAAGTGATATATCTTAACTTTTTACTTCATGTTCCCTTTAGGATGATTTATAATCCCTTCACTTTTCCCCTAGAACCATCCTCAGGTCATAATCTAACATTTCCAATACTTTCAGTTTATGACCAAATCCCTGCAAAAATAATGACTTTCCCATCCTTCTTCCACACGCTGTGAAACAAGCTGCCATTATAACTTCCACTCTCAATGGCAGCATTTACACTAACCAACTGTTTGGCTGCTGATACAACTAAGCAGGAATCCTACAGAAACTATTCAACATGCTGTCAGTGAAGATACTTGAAGAAACCAGTTCTTCAGTGGAACTCTGGGGTTTGTCACCATTAGTCGCACTGTTGAAGTATCCTGAGCGTAACTTTGTGTTTTACATGCAGCAGGTCCATGAGCACGTGCACAGAGTTCTGGAGAGTCCTTGTCACCCCGGCAGCACCAGGCAGAGCTTGTTAGATCGACTCCCTGCTTCCAGTCACATGACCCAGCCCTTTCTGTGGAAGGACGTGCCGTTCCCCGATGACCTCTTCCTTTATCCACCACCATTTGGCTTCAAAGGTCTTCAGGGCAAAGTAGAGGACCTGCTGAAGCAGGTGAATGTAATTTCTTTCTCTCGTCTTCCTTCCAGAAGTTTTCTGGACAATGCACAACCCGGCAGAATGTGTAAATACAGCCCTCATCCTGCAGCTCTCCTCTCGCCCCTCTCTGTCCGAAGCCTCTTCCCACCAACAAGCACGGGCATATACAAGCGCTTCATACAGTAACCTGTACGAGTATCATTTCAAACATGTTTCTTATCGTGGTTGTGATCCTGATGCCGTTATATAGAGGCAACTCTATCAGAACTTACCGTCCGGTTTTCTTTACAAACTTCTGGGCCTGTAAAGCCCTTTGAGATGACACTGCGATTCGAGGCTGTATTAAACTACAATAGTGGCGAAGCGTTGAGATGGAGAGAAAATGTTGCTAGTAGTTGCTTTTGGCGACAGTTACCAAAAGGCTAAACTACAACATCTTCTCCATCTCCCAAAGTCTTCGCCGATATTGACACGATTTTCATTGCGTTTATTGTCAGTCTCTTTTTGAAAAGTCTGATTTCCTTTTCTGGGTTGCTCTGCAGTGCAGAATGTTCACGCCAATGCTGGAATAGCTCTTTTCAGCAAGCTTTCACCACCTGAAGGGTCGTGCGTGCATCTGCATTCGTAGAACAGCCGATAGGAACACCCCCTCTCTGAAATGACCTGTGATTAGTCTCCTGAAAACAACCAAGAGCAGGTGCTGAAGTCTCGGACCACTTGAATTACAATATGCTAGAGAGGCTAATCTTTACCATAAATTCAAGATATCTTCAATTTAGTTTTGTCATTTGTACTGAGTTTTTAATCTGTGGTTATCAGTCACAACACACTCGTTGCTTGTTTCCATTCTACGTGCTGAGATCAAGTTCCAACAGTAAATGAGCAGAAAAGTGCTCACTGAGATTAGTGAATGAACTATAATTGAATTGAAGATGGATTTATTATTTTATCTTTATAAAATGTTTTTAAGCCCATGCTTGTCGTGCACACTGGGAAATTATCCAACTTTTTAAAATCTGGTTTAAACTTCTTCTTTTTTTTTTTAAATCAGTTTCCTCCGACAGCATACATACACACATATATATTCCCCCAACAGCGCCACTTGAAATTCAAGTTGTGTTGTTTTTTTCTTGCCTTGCGCATTCACATTCCCTCGTCCCGCGCACACCTACAGAGTGGAGGGAAGGAGAGGAGTGAACCCCCTCCCCCCGTCGCACAAACCAGTTTTAGAAACACTGTCATAGAAGGTATTTTGCCCAGACATGAATGCAGGTGTGCCTTGACATTTTGACATTTGTACAGGTTGAAAACCACGGTACAAGATAATGCTCTTGACTGAGCGGATCAACATGTGTGTCTGAAGGCAAAGTACCTGCTCTTACGTCTGGCACGCAACATGTTTACTCATTTTAACCGCGTGTTTGTAGTCCTTGATCATCCCTGCTAGTATGTTTTGTTTTATTCCAATTGATAGAATGATCATTTATCTGGGCTTGAAAAAGTTCCAGAATGAAGCTTCAAATGTTACAATAAAGGAAGGATTGTGATCCTAATGTAAAGATACTGCAGGAAGCCTACAAGGTTAGCCAGGTGTGCTCACTTCTCTGAACGAATGGACAAGCCGACACGCGCCCACATGGAGCAGGAACTGAATCATCCATTTAAAGATATTGTTATCTAAGTAGAGTCCAATTATGTCTTCAACAAAGTTTACTTGGCACAGTACACACAAGAAACTAAAATCTTCTGTTTTTCATTTCGGCACAACCACACAATTAAGATGGTAGGAAACGGCATCTATTGGAAGGATTGCTAAATCATGGCCATCACCAATATTTGATATCTGTATGAATGTTTTTCAAAAACTCGGTTTGAAATTTGAATCAAGTTTCTGTCTACCTGTAGTACGAATGTGGTTCCACCCACCACTGTTAAGAGAATATGATATTACGTGGTGCATTGAGATAAACAGCTACTGATTCTCGGAGCTCCGCATAGACCAGATGGTTTCATTCTGCTAAGTTTTGTCAGTGTCTTCCACCTCAAAAGCACTTAATGAGAGAAGCTAATCAAAATGAATCCACTCTAAAGTATTTAAAAGGCTGTATTCTAACTCAATTAAATGGATATCATGTTATTATTACACATAATGTTGTGTTAATGATCCAGCGCCTCTTAAATGATTTGCTTCTCTCCGTTCTCCCTCCCCAAACGCACAATAAACACAGTTACACACTAAAGCTTGGCAATAAACCAAATTCTGATTCTGATTCGGTTAACGATACATTTGACTGATAGCATTATTATTAATTAAAACATTTGAATGCTCTACAGCAGGGGTCGGGAACCTTTTTGGCTGGGAGAGCCATAAAAGCCAAATATTCTTAAATGTATTTCCTTGAGAGCCATATATTTAATAACATTGAGTTTTAAGTATATCACGTCTCCGAGTACTGCCCTAAACTGACGGGACTGACGACAGACGGAGCCTGCGATGTGATGAAAAGAGCAGATTAGTGGAGAGGATGTGGGAGAAGATGCAGCTGACGGTGTATCACCGCATCATACACCAGGAAGCGCTGTGTTGTAAAGCTCTGGAGATGGAACATGTAACAAGCACCGTAACACATACAGAAAACTTTATAGTCAATGTAAGTCTTTTCCTGAGGAGATACATTCTGAACATGGCGGTGCGATGGCTGAGTCAAGGGAAAGTGCTGAATAGATTTTTAGAGTTGCGTGAGGAAATCACCACAGACCTCTGGGACGATGTGAGCTGGCCTGTTTGTGCGACATAACGCAGTATCTCACTGTTAAACCTGCAGTGTCAGGGCCGTGTGATCACGGACAGCGTTCCAAGCCGAGCTGCCTGTGGGAGACTCTGATGCAGCAGGAAACTTTGGTCACTACGTGTTTCCAAACACTGACAAACCATCTCCACCGCTGTGTTCCCGACTGCGCATGAACTGCTCAGCAATCCGTTTGCAGTTGACGTGGAAACAGCACATGTGAACATCCAAATGGAGCTGATTGACCTCCAGTGTAACGACACACTCAAAGCAAAGTATGACTCTGTGGGCGCTGCACAGTTTCCAAGCTTCACCCCCGAAACGATGCCTTAATGTTGGCCCTCTCTGTGATTGAGTTTGACACCCCTGGTCTACTGCTTGCTTTGCGCAGTTTCTCCTCAGCTGTTTCATGAAGGGCAGGGCTCCGCCCCCGACACACGCACACACACACACACAGACACACACACACACACACACACACACACACACACACACACACACACACACACAGTTACAGTCAGAGACAGCGGAGGAAAGGAGAGGGGAGAACTAAAACAAAATCCGCTGCTAAATGTTTTACTTTAAAATGACACAGTATAATTATTTATTACTTGTTAATCATGTTAAAAAATGTCAGCTCGAAATTGTCTGTGAGCCATATCTCGTCATCGAAAGAGCCATATGTTCCCGACCCCTGCTCTATGGATATCTCGATACTATCGTTATCTTGACTTAATTTTGGCACGATAATCGTGTAGTAAAAATCTGATATCATGATTAAACGATTCTATCTGTGATTTGTCTTTTGAAGCTGCCAGACTCAAACTTCGTGCCGCTGCCGGAAAAGACATTGGATAAATGTCGCCGCTGTGTGGTCATGGGAAATGGAGGCATTCTCAGAGGCCTGGAGCTGGGTCAGCTGATCGACCGCTTTGACACCATTATCAGGTTCGAAGCGCAAACACGATGATATGACTGTATTGATCCAATTTTGAGTTTCAGTTCGAATAGTGCCACATGTTGCCTTAAATATTATCCTCACAGACACCCAGTGTGTAAAAAGCAACAAAGCCATACGACCTCATTATTTAAATGAAAGACATTGACTCTCTGTGTGTCAGGTTGAACAGCGGTCCTCTGGGAGAGTTCAGTGCTGACGTAGGAAACCTGACCAGCATCAGGATGAGTTACCCAGAGGGCACACCGCTCCACTGGATGGACACAGACCCACACACTTTGTTTGTAGCTGTGGTGTATAAAGGTGTGGACGTCAGCTGGATCTCTGCGATGATCAACAAGCTCGCTGTGGTGAGTGTGTGTGTGTGTGTGTGTGTGTGTGTGTGTGTGTGTGTGTGTGTGTGTGTGTGTGTGTGTGTGTGTGTGTGTGTGTGTGTGTGTGTGTGTGTGTGTGTGTGTGTCCTAGGGAAGGTTCTCAAGAAATGTCACCATTGCTTTTGACCATCAGAAAAGGACACTAAGTTGGCTGCACAGTTGCATGGAGCAGTATTGTACAACAGTTGTTTTGCACTGAAAGGTCGAGGATGTAATGTTTTTTAATCTTTGTAAATCCAGAACCCAAGAGGATTTGCATGGTCAGATATCAAGCAAAAACAACTATAAGTGTGAATATAATTACTGGTGAATATCATGATGGTTAACAATATACATTTGAAATTAAACAAATGTGGGAAAGAATTATAAAACGAGGTCGTAGCATTTAAAGGAACTACTGAATGCAGTTAAAGAGGAACGGGACGCCATCACAGATTATAATCTTTGTGCGATCAAGATTCAAAAACTGATCTGTAGTGTTGAGAAATAATTTGTTATGCTCAGTTTAAGTTAGGACACCTGTGTGTATGTCTTGTGTTGCAGCCTCTGTGGGACTGGCTCTTCTTCTGGCAGAAGGTTCCAGATCAAATCCCTCTTGAGCCCCAAAGGTTCAGACTTCTAAATCCACAGATCATCAGAGAGGCTGCATTGGACCTCCTGAAGTACCCTCCACCCAGACCCCGTCTGTGGGGAAGGGACCAGGTAATGGACTATTCCGGTTGTAGATATGGAGGGTTTGCTGTTCTATGGATGTCTGATTGTCTGTCTGTCTGATTGGTTGTGTTCTGTCAGGTGAGTCTGTACACATGGTGAGAACCTGTATGCTCCCTCTACCTGTGTCCTATCCCCTTTCCTGTCACCTGTGCCCCGTTATATACAGACAGCCTTGTGCATTTGATCACTGCCACCAAGTGTCCAAAAATAATATTGCAGGGCTTAAACCAAATAATAATAACTGCCAACAATAATGCAATATGGCTCTTACACTAGGGATCCAGTCAGTGTGTGACTATAGAATCAACACAATGTGAACTGTATAAAACACTTTTACAGCGGCGCTGCTAGTTTTCACTCATCGTGTTTCTTCCCTTTGCTGCCGCCATGTGAAGATAAAAGCTCACGAGAAGGCAAGGCCTGTAATTTGAGAGCCAAAACCTCGGTCAGATAGCTAGATAATGTATAGATGTATAGATTATTTTAAAATTGACGTACATTTAATCACGTTTTTTCACACAATTATGTTTTGTTACTCCCGCCCTTCAGGCCACTTTCCTTATATGATGATTGTCAATGTAAGGCGTTTTCATCTTATCACGACAAATTCAATTATTTAAATCACTCCATTTTTCAATTCACATGCATTCTTTCACATTGCATCACATCCTTCTTCAATTAATGGATAGAAATCCATTATTTGTTGTTACTTCCACCCGTCATACCCACTTAATATTATCAAATGTAGGAAAATGATTTGAACACTGTTGTTAATTTAAAACCCGTCAAAATGTAACGTCCTACTTTACCACGGGTCCTCCTCCAGCTGCTGCTCATGCGGATAACCAACTTATGATTGTGAGTATTCACCTGTTATAAGTTATTATTGTTTTTGAAATGATGTGAATGACTCATCACAGACCTCATGAAGTCTGTGGCTCTTACTACTCTTTTGAAACATTTAACCGTGTGTACTAAGTTTCTATCTGCACCACATCTTAAACTACATTTTCGACACACTTTAGTCCAAAAGTAGTTTTTCTGGCTGCACGGCGACAAATGTGAGCTTCCAATCACATTTAGCCGTTAGCACTGATTTAGCAGAATCCTCAGCACATCGTCAAACCTTCTGTTGCTGCCGTTACACAGGTGAGACCCAGCGCTCCATCAGCCCGCTGCTCCGGGTGCTGGGATATTTACCGGCCGAATCCGAGCCGCAGCAAGCTCCCCTCCCGGCAAGCAGTACTATGTCAGCGCGTAGAAAGAAACAAAAAAGTTGTTGTTCCCTCCACACATAAAGTATAAAAACGTAGCGTTACACGGACCGTACAGCGCCCAGTGCCTCAGCAAACACACAGATATCCCCACGTGAAGATAATAAGATAGCAGTGATAGGAGCTGTCTGCTCCAATGAACTGTTACTGGAATAAATCAGCAGATGCTCCAGTTCAAAATGTGGATGATAAAACACAAGAAACAAGTTAGATTTCAAAAAATATGACGATTACAGATGAAGTCAAAAACGAAAGAAAAAAAAACTGTTAATAAAAAAATGATGGCTAATGTTTTTCTTCTTAATAATGGTTTGGAGTCTTTGTTTTTTTTCTGCAGAATGTGCCCACCATGGGTGTCGTTGCACTGAATTTAGCCAGTCTGCTGTGTGACGAGGTCAGCCTGGCAGGCTTTGGCTATAACCTCTCACAGCAGGGGGCGCCACTGCACTACTATGACCACCTGCCCATGACCTTCATGCTGCAGCAGACGACACACAATGTGGACCGAGAGACTGAACTCCTACAGAGCCTCGTCAGAGAGGGCACCATCACTGACTTGACGGGGGGAATCCACTGCTCCTTCTGCCCCAGCAGACAAGACGTTGCACATTAAAGACCTTTTGTGTCGTTAATTGCTTTGTAAGCGCACATACTGTACATAGACACAGAAAAGCAACAGCAAGACCAAAGCGCTTACAAATGTGTGAGAAAAGAGAAACCAGGTGAGAGGAAATCTTGACACAAAGATGGAATTAAATCTAATATAAATATGTAATATTTGTCATAAAGTGCTTCTTATGGAAGCCCTGCGAGGCAAGTGAGAAACATCAACAGTTATGGGCCTTGTGTTGATAGAATTAATGAGCTCTCCCACTTTTTAATTTAAGACTGCTTCAGTTGGTATTCTTTTTGTTATCATGATAGTTCTGCAAGTACTCAAGTTCAAATGGTTTTATCAAAGCACCCCTAGTAAGCAGACTAAACTGAACCCAACCTATTCTTCCATTGGTTGAAAAGACTATTTTCCAATCTATGTTAACACTCGAACAAATGGATCTGTATTTAAAGTTACATATGTGAATGTGAAAAAGACTCAAAAGTTGACATTTTCAAGGCATGCTTCAAGTCGTTCAAGCTTACGGACACGTATAGTACGTCTTCACTTTCACTGTTATGTTTTAAAGGTGTTTACCTACAGAAGAATGTGAAATAATACAATATTTATCAGCACATCGACCTCATTCCACTGTAAATTAACAACATGATAACTTTACTTTGTAAGGTGTTTGTGGTCTTAGTGGTAGCATTTTACAACTGCGTTTTTATTTCAAACAACTCAGTGTATTGTAAAAATAATGCACAGATGAAATGTGTGTTCTATGAATTGTTTGTGTTTAAATGTTTTTTAATGTTAATACCACTTCCACTGCACACACACTTAAGAAAGATAAAGCTTTAAATTCCATCCATTTCTGTTGTCACTTAATATTGTTCTTCGTGACCCTCATTTCGAGGGACATAGTTAATTCTTATGTTTTCATTCAAATATTTATGACCAGCACAGCTGAAATCAGGACGACTTAATTGAAATAACAGTTTTCCATTGAGTTTAAAAACATGTAGTGTATCTAGTCTTAATTTATTGTACTGTTGACCTCATTATTAAAAAATATTTGGTGTAACCATGTAATTGAGTGGTTTATTTCCATGTAAATGATCATTTATTAATATTTTCAAAGTTATGTGTTGCTTATTACGTTAATTTTTTTATTTAAAATATTTAAATTCCCTTTTATGTCCATTCTTGTACTGTCTAGATAAATCCACCATCAGTGTCCAGGGTTACAGCTGCCAATGCTGTCATCCAGCAGATGTAGGTATAAAGCTTTACACTGAATAAGTTACATGTGCTGTAAGCAATTCATGTACTTTTCAAAGTATAAAGGTTAGTACACTACCCAGGTCACTCCAGGTTAAATATTACTACTCGCTACTCAGCAACTCCAAACCTGTCTGACTCACAAACAAGAGGAAACAGTCTGTCCTAAATGTGCTGATTGTACAACAAAAGTTGTATCATCTCATGCAGCCATGTGATTGCTGAAGTCCATGTATAGTTTTCAGATATAAATAAATGTAGACCACAATTGGGCCATCAATGTTCGATTAGTTGAGATTGGAAAAAAGCCAAGCCTTCCACAACATTTTACTATCGCCTCTTTTGTACCTTGCACTCTACCAGATTTATTATGGCCGGAAATCAGGTAATTTTGCCTTCAAAATTGAGTGCAAAAAAACAACTAAAATCATTACACCATCAAACGTCAATCAGTTGTATCTTAGTAGACTTCAGGATATTTCCAATGTAATATTGTATGCACAGACACTCGTTTACTCTAGCTTTTTCATAGTTTACTGCTAATAAAGTTGTGTAAAGACACCGAAGTTTATTTTGAAACTTTTGTCCGGAAGTTGTATTTATTTTAAACACTACAGTTAGTGCGCGTGGTCAGGATGGAACAAGACTTAGCCGGGGAGATCTGCTGCTAACAGGTGGGAAGTTCTTCAAACAAGTGTGTTATTGTTGGTTTATCAATAATGAACTAAATGATAGTTTGTTTAGAAGTTTTTATACCAAATGATTAACAAACATGTACACATATGCTAGAAGCACATGCAGTTGTATTGAAACATGGGTCAGGTCGAACTCTATTCAAAGACGGGTCAGTTTGTTGTCAATGCAAATACATGAATACGGGTGACAGAAAAAACATACTACGTTTTGTCTATTATTTTGTCTTATGTATATTTAAAACTTGGCATTAAAAGTAGACACTACACTACAGTACACCACGGAGTCTGCACGGTTAACCCGTTGTAGTTCGCTAATACTTTAATTGCTAGAGGTTTTAAAGTGCTGCTCGGGATGACTGGCTGTATGTGAAAATGTCTTCAGGTGAATGTAAAGGGTTCTTCACGACTTGTCTCTCTTTGACATGATTTTTCCATTGTAACGGTTCCACGATTGACCTTTTAGGTCTAGTCGCTGATGTCAGAAGGTTACTCTGGAGTAAACGTTGGCAGACAATAGTGGAAGTGTTGCGTTCACGAGCACAAGCGTGTATACAGTCCAGTCAATTCATATGCACCATTGAGGTTAAATAAGTTTAAAGTCCAACTGTAGTGAAATAATGTAGATTAACGATGCATATACTTGCATTATGGTGGCTTCTTTGTGAATGTATTCATTTGTATATGGCAGTATGCATCAATGCAGTAAATATACTATAGTATTGCTATCCTGTAAAACAGTATTATGCATACATTAGGCAGGTGGACAGAGACTGTAAAAGATCTCTACAGGGATCTAGTGGCACACTGCAGGTTTTGAGGTGAAAGGTGACTTGTGTCTGATTGGCTGACAGCCATGAACCCACCCTACTTTCATTGGTTTGCATCTCCCCCTCCACTATAGTACAGCCTGCATCTCTCTCCCTGGAGGCGCTCATTATGCGCGCCGGGGCGCTCAGGCTGGATGAGCAGGTGGACTAGTCACTAGATTAAAGCGGATCAAGTGCTTCACAAAAACCTCAGGCATTCAGAAAGTCATGCATTTACTAACACACATAAGGATAATATCGATTATGCAGTAGATCAGTTCACGCCGTGGTGAATTGATATTCTGATTGTGAACTCAATATTTATTAACACATCATTTGATTATGGTGTCAGTTGAACCCTGGACATTTTTTATTAGGCTTAATGTTTCAAGGAACATTTAAATTACGTAATGATGCACTTGAGTTTGATCTGTTATCTGTCTTCACTGCGGTATGAAACTCCAGTGATGTTGAATCAGATCAGTCCGATCAGCTGCAGCGTGTCGGCTGGGACAAGCCTTCTGTGAAGGCTGCTCTCCTGCATCCTCGCTCCTCGATCCTCCGAGCAGAAGTGAGAGATTTGGGACGGTCTTTAAGCCCCTTCTGGTTCAAGTGAGGAGCGAGGAAATATCAAATAAGAGACTTGGGATGCACCCATGGGTGTTTATTACATGGAGTTGCTGAGCCGCCCACATGAGCGAGTCAATTTAAAGTCAACAAGACGTTTTTGTCCAAATAAAAATGTAACATAGTAGAAGTATAAAGTAGCATACAATGGAAATACTCAAGTAAAGTACACATACCTCAAAAAGTATTCTTATGTACAGTACATGAGTAAATGTCCTTAGTTACTTTACACCTTTAGGTACTGTAGTTGTTTCTTTCGAAGAAAAGTTCAGATTCTTCATTGGCCCCCCCATAATGAGATACAGTAATGCCAAAGCACTGAATGAATATTGACATACGCTTACATTTTATTCAGAGCTCTGTTCAAATGATGATGATCAAGATACAAAAGTAAAGTGATTCACTGCACTACCTAGTTTGCTGTATCTCCATTAATTTTAATAATTGTACACATTTTTTAGAATATATCCCATGATACGATAGTATTATATAAACTTTAATACTAAAGGTATAAAGAATAGATTTCATTGCAAGCCCTAAAGAGGCAGTAACCAACATAAGGCTTTAATTATGCTTTAGACACAGTCAACTGCGGGGCCTGTGGTGTTCCTGAGGGTTAGGGGCCCCTTGGGTAGTTTCCCCTTTTGCCTTGTTGATAATCCAGCCTTGCACTCTGTCATAGAGAAAATGCAACGGGATATTTAATCGTGTTTCTTCCCTTATCACTCACTCAGCTGATCTACTTCAGATATGCTATCACCGACTGATTGAGTTGAGATGTATGTGACACCGCAGTCTTATACCTGAAACAGTGTGTGTGTGTGTGTGTGTGTGTGTGTGTGTGTGTGTGTGTGTGTGTGTGTGTGTGTGTGTGTGTGTGTGTGTGTGTGTGTGTGTGTGTGTGTGTGTGTGTGTGTGTGTGTGTGTGTGTGAGAGACACACATGTTTTGGTTAAAGCATGTCTGTTTAATGAATTGTTACCATGCACTGCATTGAATTTGCTGTTTTTTGGCTTATTTTACAATTAACTGCATATGTTCAGTTTTGGACTCTTAGTCAGACAAAACAAGCAATTTGAAGACGCTCCGTTAGGACTTAGGAGACTGTAATGTCGTATTTAAGGACGTTTCATGGATCAAACAATGAATGAACAGACTCTAAACACAGACCCAATATAAAAGAAACGACAGTATACACGACAACTGGAAGAGTCGACAGTGGTAGGAGAGCTTCCTCTCTATTCTGCAGTTTTTCCTTAATCAGCTTTCATCTCGCTCTCTCTAATCACCTCAGCTGCCCACACCACCATAGGTCACTGGGGGAAAGGTGAGGAGACCACGCAACTGCTTCAACCTTTTGACAAGGTACTTAGTTAAAGAAGACACATTTCTACTAATAGAATCTACAGTAAGACAGAAGGGTGAGGTGAACCGGGTGTGTTGATGCACAATGCATTATTGAGTTATGAAATATGCTTTATAATAATTGTATTTGTAACGGCAAATTGAAAAATCCAAAACTCGCAGTGATTTGGTCCTCCAACTGTTACTATCTCATTAACTGGCTCTTGTTTATGGATCTGCTCATTGATTGTTTACATCAAGTCTTTGAGTCAATCAGACAAACCGTCTTGCCCCAGCCAGCCAATCAGAGCCCTCCCTGGAGCCCGTCTGACCTTTGATTGGTAGATTATCTCATCACCGTAACAGAATCTGTGCCGGTAGTATATCCATGCATCCTCCTGGTGAGAGCAGAGTGTGCCGGTTGCCTGTAGCAGCAGTAACGACAACATTCCAGGTGCTTTCTGTTCCAGGTGAGTCTGGAAGAATTTCACTAGGAATGGAACTGGCGTATAGAAATAGCTCTGCATTGTGCTCACAGAGGATGGAAACAATGCGGCCGCTTGTGAACGGTCTGTGCAGTTATTATTACCTGTAGATACCAGGCGAGTCTTGGCCTGGTTTTTACAGCCTAGAGGTTGACACAGTGACTTGTCAGTAACCTTGGAAGCATATTAATGGTAAACCTGAAGTTATCCTTTGAGCAATCTCAGTGAGTGGAAGAGTAGATTTGTGGCAATTACATACGATCAATAAAATGTCTTGGATGTCTTCAGACCTGTGCCCTTAGACACAGCGCCTATGAGTTGTATTGTGTATTGTATCTGTGAGGTATGTTGTCGTTCGCTAATGTGTAACTAACTTGATTTGATTTATTGGATTTTCTAAACTTTGGTGTCAAATCAAGGCCGCCGATAAGTCTGTGATAAGTGATGACCCTCAGTTTGTATTGTTAAGCTTGGAATCTGGGCCTGAGGTCGTTGTTCTCGTTCTCACAGTTCACATGGACCTTTCACTGTTCTCACCTAAAGACCTCAGACTCTGTTTCTAATCTGTTTATTCTTAAACGGCTCTTCTAGTCTGTCAGTTCGTGTGTGTGTGTGTGTGTGTGTGTGTGTGTGTGTGAGAGTGTGCGCATGCATGTGTGTGTTTGTCACAACACTGACAACCCTATTCCCCACCTGTTAAACACAAACACACACCATGGGAACGTGACACCTGCTTAACTTGTCCTCAGAGGATCTGTTAAATATATGATATATGATCTGATTATACTGCGATATGAGCCCCTGTTATTATTCTACAGTAAAGTGCCTGTACCTGAGAGCACACTGCAGAGACCGTTTTGCTGATGGTATTTTCTGGCATTTTATAGGCCAAACGATTAATTTGATTAATCTAGAAAGCCATTAGCCTGTGCTGTTCTCACTGGTTTGAAAAGGAACAGGGCGCTCAGTTGGAAAAAGGGGATGTCACTTACTTATGTGCACAAGATCTAACATTTTGAAACAAACCACACCCACACAGCCTTGATGAGTATTTGAGTCTTTAATTGTTAATAATAATACTCAAAGAAAGTGAAGATAAAAGGCAGATAACAGAAGGGACATGAGTAAGAGACAATATATTACCAGATACCTACAACATGAATGTCATTTCCTTGAGCCTCAGCTGTACTCTGTGTTTAGCGCGAATTACATTTTAGCTAGCAGCCTAAACCTGGTGAATATTACATGCTAAACAGCATGTTAGCATGGTGTCAATGTATATCTCATTTCCAAACACTGAGGACACGACTGTATGTATGTATGCTCTATAACTCGAGGTTAGAATGCACAGTACAAACCCGGGGGGGGGGGGGGGGGGGGTGCGGTGCTTGGTGGTTAAAAAGTGACGAACCTCCAAAATGTGCGGATCAAAAATCCTTGAAGTTAAAGCTTTTTAAATGTAAACACACACATGACCAGTCTTCTCTTCCTCTCTTTAGGTCCCCTCCTGGCCAGCTTCCCTCCACTCACACTCCTTCCATTAACACTCTTAACCTCCCTCAGAGAGGGCTCAGCCCGTCATACACACACATTCTCCACTCCAACCCACACACGGGTACACTTTCCACAAACACACACTTTCACCTCATCATCAGCATCATGCTGAGACAGGACTTCTTGCAGAAGCTGAGGTTGCCAGAGCTGGATGATGTCAGCCAGTACATCAGGAGTGTCTCCACCCCCCTGTTGGTCAGCTTTGGGGCGGTGGCTGCTGCGACAACCTACTACCTGGCAACACGGCCCAAGGCCCTCCCACCGGTGTGCGACCTCAGCATGCAGTCTGTTGAAGTTCCGGTGAGTTTCTGGTCTGTCAGAGTCTCTAAACGGTTGCAGGTTAAGATATATAGACTTCAACACAAAAGCAATGTTTACTTATAAGGTAACGCTGTGTTGGCATGATTTGCTGATGAAACGCCAGAGAATGTAAATCTTTTGAAAATGGACAGAGCTGTTACTAGAACTACAGCAGGATAGTGATGTTGATGAATGCAGTGTTCCATACACGATCATTCTTCTATCACTACTGTCCTCTACCAAAGTGATAGGGCGCATCTGGTGCCGTCCAGTCAAGGACAACTTTCACCGTATTTGTTCCTCAGATTTAGCAACAGATTCAGTACACAGGAGCCCCCCCGCACCTTATCAGTTGGGCTCTTGATGTGCCTCTGACTTGTCAGTGGTGTAATTATTGCTAGCCCAGGTGCACGACCTCCGGTCAGATGGCAGCGAGAGGGGCATTGACTGTGGAATACAATTAACCTAACTGTGTGTGAATTAAATATCAAAGCAAGAGGCTGACCGTAGGATCAATCTCAGGTTACATTTGTCTCTTTTCAGGGCGGAGAGTTGGCACGCCGATCAGTTCTGCTGAAAGGAGACGCTAACATAACACATTTCTACGAAGACGCCACAACAATGTACGAGTGCTTCCTCAGAGGGATCCGAGTCTCCAGTAAGTCACAAATACAGTAAAGTACTCAAGAGTCTGTCTGCCTAGCTGTGGACCAAAAGGCACACGTGTGTTTGATACGCTGCGGCTACAGTGAACTTCAGAACATTCTGCTTCGTCAGACGTGGACTTCACATTTACTTTCACTGACGTTGATTCTTTTTGAGTCGGCAGACTTCACTGGTTGCATCCCAACATCTTGCCACCACTAAAAAAAGAACCATATGTGTGTTTGTCCTTAAATGTCAGCAGCAGAATATGCATGTGTGATAAGAATATATTAATATATTATAATTCTCTTTGTTTTTCAATTTCTCCATTCCCCCCCCACCCCATTTAATTCCCCTCTGTCCCCCCCCTCTGTCCCTCTCCTTTCGTCCTCAAGATAACGGCCCCTGTCTGGGCTCCAGGAAACCAAAACAGCCGTATGAATGGATGTCCTACAGAGAGGTTAGAGTCACCATGAGCAGCTCACCCCATACAAACTATTCTGCCTCTGGGCTATAAAGATTGTAGGCAAAACAAACAGCTGTCGACACACAGTGGGGGTGTTGTTCAAGCCAGCGGCAAGGTGCTGCAAATAGGACCAGCATGTGTTTATGTTTGAGTTTAGTTTCTAAAGAGTCTGGTGAAAAATACATTCAAAGTCCGGCTGTCTCGGCCTCTGCTACACAGATGTTGATTAAATATATGTGTTTCTTGTGAGTCCTCCAGCTTCATGGAAGAGCAAATCTCTTCTTCTAAGTGGGAAAGTCTCACAGCTATTATATTCCTGTTTGTACGCTCCAAAGGACGCCTTCTTTAATACAACAGGACTGCATGAAAGGTCATCTTTCACTCTACAGTCAGTAACGTGTAACCTTTTTAAACGACTCTCCATGCTTTGGATGTAAACAAGGGGCTACATGAAGAAATGGTATTATCTACTGATCCAAGCATGCAGGTGGTCGATGCTACTAACATCCTCTAATAGACCAAAAGACTTTCTATGAGGTTTTAGTGACTAAACCGTGACAATAACATCTTTAAAGTGGGTTTGTAATTACAGTACTAGCATCTCACCATCATAATATTACAACAGGGAAGAGATTTGCTTGTTTCTGTCGCTGATAGTCCTGAACAATAAACTGTGTGTGTGTGTGTGTGTGTGTGTGTGTGTGTGTGTGTGTGTGTGTGTGTGTGTGTGTGTGTGTGCGTGTGTCAGGTAATGGAGCGAACAGAAAATCTGGGTTCAGCATTTCTTCACAAAGGACACTCCAAGACGACAGACCCCCACATCGGCATCTTCTCTCAGAACAGACCCGAGGTTTGGACACGTACACTTCACCCGTAGTGCCTGATTACCGGCCGTCAAAATCACACACTTTCCCTGACTCATAACTCACCTGTCAGTGACGTGATCTGTGTGAACACACACATGCATATTGTTATATTCAGTGTGACTCACTTTCCCAGGATATCATTATCGCCGATGTCTATTGCGAATAAATGTCAAAAACTCATCATCACATTTTAAAGTTTTGTTCAGTATGATAGTTTTCTGTACATGCAAAGAATAACTGTCAACAGCTAGTTCAGCAAACTTCTTCGGTGCCACTTTGCCAAAATACAAAACAAATATAGGCAAAAAACCCTCAAGTTCCAGGCCACGGCATAAATCACTGAACCCATGGTATCATTATACTTCCTGTGTGCATCCTTCAAAGCATTATGGGAACTGTAGTTCCAGAACTTCAAGCATGATTATCCTCCAAATAGAAGTAAGATGGGATGACTAGATTATTAATATCAATATATTTTACTATCAATCATTTTATAATAATGTCCCATTAAGTTGTTGTTATATTCCTGAAACACTGACACTATACTTCATCCATTCATTAACAGACAGTTGCTCTGTAAACCAAACAACCTTTTATTTATTTTAATAAAAACTGAGGCGTGTGGTAGAACTCACCAGCAAATTGATGGCACACATTGCCGTTATGTCTGCAAAAGTTAAAAGTAAAGTATCTATAAACTCGAACATCTGGTAATTACTGCTTTTCCGACCAGAGTGCATGTGTATTGATAATGGATAAGTGTTTTATCTGCTGCTGTTTTGCTGAGTTAATGGATCCCCTTATAATGCTTGTTTATGCTTGTGTCTGTAGTGGACCATCAGTGAGCTGGCGTGTTACACCTATTCCCTGGTGTCGGTCCCTCTTTACGACACACTGGGAACAGAAGCCATCGGCTACATTGTAGACAAAGGTAAACCACAGCAACAACATAATTACATGCACTGCAATGTCCTTATATCCCAGAGAAGGAGATCAGCTCGGCTCAGGAGGTAGAGTTTATCGTCCAGTGGTCGGAGGGTCGGTGGTTCAATCCCCGGCCCCTGCAGTCAGCATGTCGAAGTGTCCTTGAGCAAGATACTGAATCCCAAATTGCTCCCGATGGCCAACGGTGTGTGTGTGTGTGCTGACGTGTGTTGTAAAGCGCTTCTAGTGTGTGATGGAAAAGCGCAATATAAAAGCAGTCCATTTACCATCTGTGTGCATGTGTTTGCATGTTGTGTCTGCAGCTTCCATCTCGACTATAGTGTGTGACGTGGCAGATAAAGTCAACCTGGTGCTGGACTGTGTTCAGGACAGGAAACACTCTGTGAAAACCATTGTTCTGATGGAGACCCCCAGTGCTGACCTGGTCAGCAGGGGGCAACAGGCTGGAGTCCACATCCTCAGCCTGCAGGAGATGGAGGTCAGCAGCCGCATTTGTCGTTGTTTTTCCCCGAATACCTTAGTTTGTGTGTTCAGTTCTATTTTAGTTTTCATTCTTCTCTTCAGTTAGTTTTGAAATATTGTATATTGTTGTTTGATTTTGGCTTACTTCCTCTTTTCCTTTCCTATTTTGCCATCTTGTTTAGTGCTTACTTCCTTTTGTTTTGTTGCTTTGATGTCATTGTAATGTATGTGATTTATTGTCTTCTGCTAGTTTTGCTGTTGTGCTGTCTTCATTCCAGTTCTCTTCTTTTTTTTCAGTTCCGTTCCTTTGTGACTTGATTCCGTCCATAATTGCGTCATTAATGTGCTTTTCTTGTTGCGCAGACTATCGGGAAGGCCAACCATCGGCAACCATTGGTAAGTAAACAGTGGCCTGTAAAGGACCGATCACCGGTCGCATGAAGATGATGTTGTGTCAGATATTATGGCACTCGCATTGACCGTTCACTCTCCCATCCCTGCAGCCTCCGCGCCCTGAGGACATGGCTCTCATCTGCTTCACCAGTGGAACAACAGGTGACACACACACACACACACACACACACACACACACACACACACACACACACACACACACAATAATATCAAGTGTCTGAAATACTATATACCACATAAACACTTACAGTACATTCTAAAGAAAGTGTGTGTGTGTGTGTGTGTGTGTGTGTGTGTGTGTGTGTGTGTGTGTGTGTGTGTGTGTGTGTGTGTGTGTGTGTGTGTGTGTGTGTGTGTACTTCCAGGAAATCCAAAGGGAGCTATGTTGACACACAGGAATGTTGTGTCCAACTGCTCGGCCTTCATCAAAATGACAGAGGTGAGGCGCTGATGTAATGTGAGCTGTTCAAGTTACTGTGAAACAACAGTTAGAGCGTCTTCAGCTTTCCTTGGTTTCCTCCTCTCCCTCGTCCTTCCTCCTCTCCCTCGTCCTTCCTCCTGTCCCTCGTCCTTCTTCTTCTCCCTCGTCCTTCCTCCTGTCCCTCGTCCTTCCTTCTCTCCCTCCTCCATCCTCCTCTTCTAATATCCTCCATTGACACTTTCAACCCTCTGCTCATTCAGGATCCACAAGTGCCACGACCACATTTAAGAGGAAGAAGTAATAGTGAAAGGGTGTCATCAGAATCAGTTTGAGAGTGTGGGACTTTGATAAGCTCTTTCCTCTTGTCTCCAGTCTAACGCTCAGACCACCTCAGAGGATGTCCTGCTGTCCTTTCTCCCTCTGGCCCACATGCTTGAGAGGGTGGTGGAGGTACAAACATGAACACTGACTGCTCTCCCTTTGTCTGTGTGTTTCCCTGTCTGTTTGTCTGGGTCATGTCCACTGGTGTGTGTGTGTGTTCCTGTGTGTGTGTGTGTGTGTGTGTGTGTGTGTGTGTGTTTAGGTTGGCTGTCCATTGTCTCACCGTGATGTCCACGTTTCCTTCCTGCCCTTGGCTCATATGTTTGAGAGAGTAGTGCAGGTATTGTATGTTCCCTTAGTTCCCATAGTCGCCTTTTGTTAAATACTCCTGCAAACCCTTGTGTTACCCTCTCGTTCATTACATACTTGGTGACCTCTTGACCTTTCCTTTCTGTATCTTTGGGATATTGCTGACAGGGAGTGATGATAGTGCATGGAGCCAGGATTGGCTATTTCCAGGGAGATATCCGTCTGCTGTCAGATGACCTGAACACACTGAAACCGACTGTGTTTCCTGTGGTACCCCGACTCCTAAACAGAATGTATGATAAGGTAGGTGGGCACGACGACGCTGGCCTTATAAACAGGAGTTGCTTCTGAATCGCTGACCCTGCTCATATTAACATTTTAAACTCGTGTCACTTTCGAGCTGATGAATGTTCAAGATGTGATGAAGATGCCTGTTGGGGGCTGATTGTTGGCCTGTGGTGTTGCTGCTTGCAGCTTTCTCAAGAACCACTCATACAAACAACTTCACACTCGACACTGAGCTTCCCAATACACACGCCATGACATAGGTGCGTCACACACCCAAGTCTCAGTCAGAAACAGCGGTGAAATACATGTAAACAACTTTACCATCAGACAAGGTGGACATTAAACTGCCTGGGGCCCCAAAACAGCTGTAGCTTCATGTTTATATATGAAAAATCTTGAATTATCTAACTATTTCATATTTCAGTCCCGCCTCAAGAGGCACCTCTTCTCAAGTATCATTTGCTAGCCCCCTGTTAACCGTATTATTATTATTATTATTATTATTATTATTATTATTATTATTATTATTATTATTATTATTAATCATTTATTTTTCCTTTTCTCTTTCCCTTCCTTCCCTCGTCCTAACCCCTCCCCCCACTTCCCCTACTATTGTAAAGAGGCTTTGAGGTCTCGAAAAGCGCTATATAAATTCAATTTATTATTATTATTATTATTATTATTATTATTATTATTTTAACTCATTGTACCCGAAATACCAATAAAAAGCAACTCTACTGTATACTTACTGTGTCCTGCTGCTTCAGAGGAAAACATTGCTACATGCACTCGACAGAGAAATGCATTAAACAGTCGCAAAGTAAATGTGGGTACATTGTGCTGTTAATACCTAAACACTTAAATGCAGGACTCTTATTGTGCGGTATTAATAGTTAATAATTACTTAATGAAAAATGGATTTAATTCGTGGAGGTGTTTTGCCTCCGGTAACATCAGGATTGTTATAAGTTAGTATGGCAGAGTGGCGCTGCTCATGCTCGTTGATTTTTAGTTTATTAACATCGAACACTTAATATTGTCCAAATTGCACCAGCGGTGACGCTGCACGTCCCTGCACACACAGATTTATTTATTTATAGTTAAATGGAGCTCAAACATGAAGGATGATGTTGATGCAGTTCCTAATAGGTGTGTGGTGTGTGTGGTGTGTGTGGTGTGTGTGGTGTGTGTGGTGTGTATGTGTGTGTGTGTGTGTGTAGATCTTTGGGCAGGCCAACACCACTCTGAAGCGCTGGCTGCTGGGGTTTGCCTACAGGAGGAAGGTGGCCGAGATGATGAAAGGCATCGTGAGGACAGACAGCATCTGGGATCGACTCATCTTCCGGAAGGTTCAGGTACACCGAGCCGGTTACAGCTCCCAGTGTGTCGCTGTGTAGTCGAGCGCTTCATGTCCAGGAATGTTTTTCACTCGGGCTGGCTGATATATTGAGTTCATTCAAATAACTTACTTTTCTGTTTCCATCATGGATCAACCCTGTTGTTGATATTGAAATTGATTTTGGTCAGTAAATAATGTCAGTCAATTCAGGGAAGAAAAGAAACCAACAACAAAATGACAGTTACTTACAACAAGACCGTACAGAACAAAACAATGCAGCATCAGAAAGACACTTTTTCTAGGACCGGTGTGAAGGTGACGTCTAAAGCTACAGCTTCTTGCACCTGCTATTAATATCTCTAATAAATGCTCAATACATTCACCCCTTTAACAGACATTCAGTGGTTTTCTTCCATTAGCCTTTTGTTTCTGAAACATGCACGTTCCTCTCAAAACATTCTGACTTCCTCTTATTTTAAACCGCTTCAGGTAGTCATTTGTTTTTATGCCCTTTTTATAAATAAAATGTAACCTGAATAAAGGTATTTTTGTTTACAAATGAGTTTACATGGTGTTTGTGTAGCGTTCAAAGCACTGTGCAAAGTCATGTAAGGTTTTCAGACACAGGCTGAAGTCGTGTGTCGGGTTACATAAAGCAAGCATTAATATCCAAAGAGCACGCAGTGAAATATGAACAACATTGTTATTATCATCAGACTCTTACTGAAAGTGATACAGAATGTGGAAGCAGTGAGGAGATGGACACTATGTGGCCTTTAAGCATTGGAAATATCTGGTTGAATTATTGGACATGAATTAGTTGTGGATGGAGCTGTCAACCCTGTGCTGCCCCCTACAGGCCAGCCTCGGAGGTCGCGTGCGTCTCATGCTGACAGGAGCTGCTCCCGTCTCCCCGACCGTCCTCACCTTCCTCAGAGCTGCAATAGGCTGTCAGGTAACACAACACATGTTGAGTTTGTTTCTCGCTGTCCCGTCTCTTCCTATCACATGTCCAGGGATTCTGCAGTACAGCAGGCAATTAAAAACACAAGTAGGAATGCTGCCATCTGGTGTAATCATGACATTTCCTCTTCCTCACTCCTTCTCTGTTCCCGACCAGTTAGACGAAACGGAATCCTGTGTTTGTCGTAGCAATGATGATGATAATATTTTCTGTCTCAGTTCTATGAAGGTTATGGACAAACAGAGTGTACTGCTGGATGCTCCATGACCATGCCCGGGGAATGGAATGCAGGTAATGACTCGTGTTCATTTAGTCACTTTAATTGTTTACTTTAAAAGTCTGGGCCTTTCAGTCTTATCTTTGTCAAAGAAAAGGAAGTATTTTATTATAGTTTTACGTATCAGATTATATTGAACATTTCAGTTGCTGTCATTGTTAGTTTTAACTTCAGTAATTAAGTGACTGAGTCCTCCTGACTCCGCTCATTGCTCGAAGCACAAACACCACTTCTGCATTGAGAGGGAAAAGCGTATAGAACCTTTTCTCCTCATTATTGAAAATATAGAGATTTTGGTAAAGCTTTTATTTTAAAGTCTCGTCTTTATTGGTCAACAGCATTGCGTGTTGATAAAGCCACAGTGTGTTTTTAATGACATCGGCGCCGTCTCTCGTCTTAGTCATGGAAAAAAAAGGTTGTTGACAAACTTATTCAGTCGTAGTTTTTGTTAATGACATGAACACTAAGTAACAAAGCTGCTTGTTTATATGTTCATCTTGACTTGAAAACCTGACTATGTGACGTTGACCTGCAGGTCACGTTGGAGCTCCTCTGCCCTGTAACTCAGTTAAAGTGGTGGATGTGCCTGAGATGAACTACCTGGCTATAAACGGGGAGGGAGAGGTGAAACACAAAGACAAACGAGACATCTTCACAGAAACGCTTGTCTTTTATATATTTTACGATATTACGTTATTCATTAATGTGTGTGTGTGTGTGTGTGTGTGTGTGTGTGTGTGTGTGTGTGTGTGTGTGTGTGTGTGTGTGTGTGTGTGTGTGTGTGTGTTTCTAGGTGTGTGTGAAGGGTCCTAACGTGTTCCAGGGCTACCTGAAGGACCCAGAAAAGACTGCGGAGGCTATCGACGCTGATGGATGGCTTCACACTGGAGACATTGGAAAATGGCTTCCTGTAGGTTTAGTCATGTTGTTTGAGTTCAACCTTGTATCACATTTGTTCATCTTCATTTTAAACTAAAGTTCATCACATTCATAAACTTCCGTATCTCTTGACAGTCTGTAGACATTTGATCGAAGGTCCTTCTGTGTGTTGACAGAATGGCACGCTGAAGATCGTGGACAGGAAGAAGCACATCTTTAAGCTGGCACAGGGGGAATACATTGCTCCGGAAAAGTTAGAGAATGTGTACACGAGGAGCGACGCAGTGTGTCAGGTCTTTGTGCACGGAGACAGTCTGCAGGTAGGTGGAGGACATGCTGAGTGTGTGTGTGCTATTATTTCCTGTTTAACTGCCATTGAGACACATTTTCTCCCGGCTCCTTCTGACCTGTTTCCTTTAGTAAAACTTCAGCGTCTCTCAGTGCGGTTGGTGTTTTATGAAGTCCAAACTACACTACACACGATAATCCTAAAGATTCCTGCTGTATTTAACGTGTATGCATTGTGTGTTATTTCCAGGCGTGTCTGGTAGCTGTGGTGGTTCCGGACCCTGACTTCCTGTCTGGCTGGACCAAGAGGACCCTGGGACTGGAGGGCAGCTTCCTGGAACTGTGTAGCAGAGCGGTAACTCTTCACACACTTTGATTACAGTATACAGTATGGCTGTTTGTGTGGGTGAGGATGGCGGCTGAACAAGAAAAAGAAAAGTGGTACAAATAATAATAATAATAAGTGTTTTATTAAATCAACTATAAGAACACTAAAGATGTCTGAGGTAGATTAACTTCATAAATTAACTTCACATACATTTGCTACATAAGCTGGATCAGGATCTATTCATAGGGAACACATATGAACGTATTCAGTAAAATGCAATGTCATAACTCTGCAACAAATACTCCTCAGGGAAACTTATTCTTTTTTTTTAATTAAGACTGTCAGAAACAAAAACAATTCAATATCTATGGCAAGTGTATTGGATTGCACTGTATGTATATACATGTGTTTTACAAAATGACTGCACACAAATTCTGTTTTAATTGCTATTGTTAGATTTTCTTTTTTTTTACTAAAGGCAAAACTTTGCCTTGAACGAGAAACTAAGAGCTCAGACTGAATGACGTCGTGAGTTGAGCCCATTTTACATTAACTTGTGGAAAACCATAGCCCATGTACCGAGTGTTAATTTAAAAGAGCTTGTGACGCCTTGATTCTGAGGTGCCTTTTTTTTTTTCGGTCTGTCCAGGAAGTCAAGGCAGCCATCTTTGAGGACATGGTGCGACTGGGCAAGGAAGGAGGCCTTAAGTCCTTTGAGCAGGTAAAATACTCACTTCGAAATATCCTTTCCTGTGTTCCATCAGCCAGCTCTGTAGACTTTGTAGTGTTCTTCCAAACTTTGTTCAGGCACGAGATACTGAAGTGTGTGTGTGTGTGTGTGTGTGTGTGTGTGTGTGTGTGTGTGTGTGTGTGTGTGTGTGTGTGTGTGTGTGTGTGTGTGTGTGTGTGTGTGTGTGTGTGTGTGTGTGTGTGTGTGTGTGTGTGTGTGTGTGTGTGTCCGTCCGTCCGTCCGTCCGTCCGTCCGTGTCCTTTTAGGTGAAGTCCATCTACGTCCACACCGAGATGTTCTCGATTGAAAACGGCCTGCTCACCCCGACACTGAAAGCCAAGAGGAACGAAATGCGACACTACTTCAAATCCCAGATGGAAGAGCTGTACGCTGGGATCAATATGTAGGAGAGCAAAATGGACAACAAGCTCTGTTGTTAGATAAAGGGAAAAGGAATAGGGGAGCACAAGCTAAAGCGCACACACAGGGAAGCAAATGAAGAGATCCTCTCACACCAAAATCAACATGTTGAGTCCTCACGGCCACTAACTCTGGAAACAACAGAAAACTGCTTTTTAATGGAACTTGATTCAGAGCATTTAGAACAAAATCTCACTGCAATACAAGAAGGTCTATTCTAGTCTTTGCTATGTGCAGTACAACTTCTGTGATCTAATAATCAGCTATTGTGTGATAATATCTCCATTGGAGGTGTTTTTTAAAAGGGAAATTTCAAAGTGCAGCTCTGTAGCATCAGTCATCTCAGGAGTTTAGACACTACCTCTGACACACACACACACACACACACACACACACACACACACACACACACACTCACACACACTCCAAGGATAGAGAAAGAAGACTGAAACAATTCAGGTCTTTGATGAGATTTTTTTGTCAGATGTCTTGATTATATTTGACTATGTTTTTTCAGTAGAAAGTTGAAATTCACAATTGATATCGAGATTGTTTCTTTTCTTGAATAAGCTTGGGTCCAATTAGAACCCAGGGAACATTCAGAGTGAGCCATATTAAAGATGATCTTAACAAAGCTAGCAGGTACTAAAACATGGTAACAGATACTGTCAATGTTTTTATTTATTTATGAAGGGAAGAGATTTGTTGAAGGAATTCATTTTCTTAAATTATTATAATATACTGCTGTAGGGGAAAACTATAGATTTCCAAATAAAAAATTTCACAACCTGATTTTAAATCCTTTAAAAATGTTTATAGTCAAAGGCGTCTTGCTACAATCGCTTTTATTGTCATATCAGATTTGTTTTGTAAAAAATGTAATAAAAAAATGATCAGCAGAGCTGTGTGATCTCAAGTATTTGCTTCATCTGGGCTTGTGTGTTCAGAAAAAACTATTGAAATAGGTAGTTCAGTTTTAGTGTGTTCTATTATATTTACTGTGTTTCGCATATTGTATGCATGAGGCCAGGACAATTTGTATTTTTTATTTAGAATGTGTTTTATGTTTATATGAACTGGGCTAAGATCATTTAGAAAACATCCCTTTATATTGCTTAGGTGTTGAAACTACAATTGTCTATGTTTAGGTACAAATAAACGTATTAAATACTTTAACTGAAGTATCAAAACGACTTTTTCAGAGCAGATACTGAACCCTTCCGCTCTCCGTAGGACATACATTTAAGCGAGTTTGCTCGGGATATATAATTTTATACACATTTTCAGTGCAACTATTTATTTGAAGTAAATGATATGTATAATATATCGCCGTAAAACTAAGGTTTAAACGTTGTAATTGGATCCACATTAACTCGTATTTTGAGATCTAACTTTCGTCGTAATAAAATGTGACCCCTCCTCTACGTGGAATGGTACAGTCCGGAACTTGAAGCATTTTGCGGGAAGCGGTTTCTGCGGACTACGGACTGTTTACAAAACAAACGTGTCACTCAACTAAACTACAGCGGTTCCAAATGAGGTGAGAAATATCAACTAACAATCTCGCAAACATTAACCCATATCTATGATACACACCGCTCTCTCGTAATGTCACACATGTCATTTGAAAACCTCACTATATATCCTTGCTCTGCTTGTTAATGGGAAATGTAACGTTACACGTTACAAATTCAAACAGTTAGAAGTTGCTTGTACGCTATAGACCGGTCGCCTCTTGCGCTGCTACACTCGGCATGTACGCTAGTTGAGACACTTTTCAGAATTAACTCGCGCTGTTCGCAATTGCCATTAGTTTCAATAACGTTACTGTCAGCAGATGCGTGTTAGAAAAGAAGTCAAGCTACCTTTATAAAATGGGATTTGTTTGTTTTAACCCTTTCGTGCATAGAGGTCACTACAATGGACAGCTATTCAAAAGCTGTTTTCTTGTATATGCATGGGTTTTGATGGGATAGTTGCACATCAGCCACTAAAGTGACACTGCTACTCAGTGACGAGCTGTTGTAGATACATTTCTCAAAACCAAGATGGCAGACAGACAGCCAAAAACGTCCAGTCGCTCATCAATACCTTGCCAATCCTTCTATGGAAAGAGACCCTTGCAGTTATACATAATTTGATGACATCAAGTAACAACTAAGGAATCATATGATTCATAAATTTTATATTTGGGAGGAAATTACAATTAATCATCTGTCCACTACATTGGACGTCATGCATCACTGGCTACAATACTGCTACTGTTGTTCTTGAAAGAACTTCATCTACAGGAACTGTTTTGGTTGTAATTCCATTTATTTATGTTATTAGAATGCAATTTGAAGTTTTTGTATTTCTTTATATATTGCATGCAGTGTCTTGTGGCTTTGTGCCCTGCGTGCTTTGCCAATTATCATATATTAATATATATATATATATATATATATATATATATATATATATATATATATATATATATATATATATATTAATCTCTATATATATATATATATATATATAAATATATAAATACATATTATATATATATATATATATATATAAATACATATTTATATATATATATAATACATATTTATATATATATATATATATAAATACATATTTATATATATATATATATATATATATATATATATATATATATATACATATTTTTATATATATATATATATATATATATATATACATATTTTTATATATATATATATATATATATATATATAAATAAATATATATATATATATATATATATATATATATATATATATATATATATATATATAAATAAATAAATATTTTAAAACGTATACGATAAGAAGTTATTACAATTAAAAGGAAATTAAATAAAAAGATGTTATTATTAATAATAATAAGGTATTTAATTAATTAATAATAATTAAATGCATTAACCATACACTTAAAACCAAACTAAAAGCTTGCAAAAATGTTTTTAGGTTTTTAGTGTGTCTTCTTTGTTTCCACAGTGCCAAAAAAGGCAGAGGAGCCAAAGTGCTCACGGTGCCACAACATGAGAGTCAAGTGAGTTGGTTAATGGTCCCTGTAGCATGTCCACTACTGATTTCATTTCAAATGAAGTACACTGATTTGATAAAAAAAAAGTTGTATTAACAAAGAACATTTATTTTTCTTCCTTCCCAAAGAAGGGAATTTTAATGCCACATGTCTGTAATTGTGTTATTACACCTTGTAAAGCTATTGACTGTAAAATATTGATTTTCTTTTTCTCTGTTCAAATCCAGAAAGGTTCGTCTAATGATAATATGGATTCTCCCAATATGTCTGCTATAGAGAGAGCTAGCTTCCTGGAGGGACTGCAGCAACATTATGGTAAGTCCTTTACACTGTACAGCTATATCTTTATCCTTGTTGGTGTCACTTCAATATTTGAGTTTTTGTCTTGACATTTACCAGTTCTTTCTAGAAATATTACCCCCCACCCTTGGCTCCGTATTGTTATTTTTTATTTTTTTAACCTACAATGGCCTTAATGCGCCATTGTAGTTTCTTCATACATTTTCTTCCTTTTACCAACAATGTTGTGCTGACCAATGAACACTTGTGTTGCCTAGGGAACCCTCTGCACAGCACCGCCATGGAGGAAGATTTAAACGTCTTAGATGAGGAGCGGATGAACAGAGGAAAAGCTGGGAGAAAGGAAATCCCTCAGACGTCGAAGACTGCTGTTAAAGAACGCAGAGCTGCTGCCAAGAGGAAGAAGGCAGAGAGGGATGGAGAGGAGAAAGAAGAGGAGGAGAAAGAGAGGAGAAGTACTGGAGTGATGTCTGCAGCGAGGTGAGATCACACAGAGGTTACTTTACATTACCAGAGTTCATGATGAATGATTTTTGATAAAGACATGATTTAATAAAAAGTCTTGTAAGCCCATTTATTTTATTTTTTTGGAAGAATGAATAAAATGTTAATGAGCAAAATAGTAATTATTATACGAATACTTTTTGAAACAGAAGTACATTTTCTTCATACTTTTGAATAGAGACACACCAACATGTACATATACAGATATTCATATACACTCACATTTATAAATGCATTCATAACTCGCCCCCAAAGCAAGTGGGAAAACAATGAAACCAATTTTAAGTGAATAATTACATGGCAACAGTTCATTTTACTTGTACAGCCCAATAGCATACAGCATGCTTCACTGGGCTTTACAGGTCACACCGGAAACTCACAGGAGCTATTAAAGATGAGGAATTTTTTGTCATAAAATATGAGGACAGACAATTAAAACTTAGCTTCAAATGTCTGTCGTCATATTTATGACGTCACAGCCTTAAAAAAAAAATCCTTGAATGATGAATCACGCAAATCAAATTGAGGATTTTATCCTCAATTTGATTTGCGTGATTCATCGGATTAAATACATGAAGTCTTTTCTTAAATGAATTAACTCGTCAGTGCTTTCCTCTCTTTGTGTGTGGCAAGCTGGAGAGCAAACTGTTTTTTAATCGTAGTGAAAATGTTGTTTTTGATGCTAAACATCAACAAATGTGGTCTAAAGCAGAATATTTCATTAGATAAAAACATGCTGTACATCCGTCTTTGTTCAATATGTTTTGGGTTTTGGGGTTATTGCAAATGTTCTGATCACACAAGTTAGAAACAATCCTACGCTTCCAACACTGGAACCTAATTCTACAAATAGTATAATACTAATGATATTAGTGTAGCCTGATCTTTATCTGCAGCTGGGCACAAATACTGGACTTATACCGAATGAATAGACATGCAGAAAAAAAGAAGCTTTCAAACCTCAAACTATTCAACCTATTCATCAACAGGATTCTAGGGCCATTACAATAAATCCAGAATCAATCAACTATTGTGATGAAATACATCCATGATTAAGTCCAGTATTTGCTCATAAATTCGTTCCAGGTCCAAGGGGTCAAGTCTAAGTTGATATGTCATCTTAAAGAAAATGTGATAGTAATAACAGTGTGGCTGCTTGGCCGACCGTTCACTTTTCTTTTCTGTTTTCTGTTTACCGACAAGGCCGGTGAAAGATCCACAGCTGAAGAAAGGAAAGAAGAGAAAGAGTGGCGCGTCCAGTTACCCTGAGTCACAGGTGAGGAAGTGAATGACAGCTGCTGTGTTCAAAATCACATACCAACGTACTGCATACTACACACTTAATCAGTATATACTGCATACTACACACTCAATCAGTATATACTGCATACTACACACTCAATCAGTATATACTGCATACTACACACTCAATCAGTATGTACTGCATACTACACACTCAATCAGCATGTACTGCATACTACACACTCAATCAGTATATTCTGCATACTACACACTCAATCAGTATATTCTGCATACTACACACTCAATCAGTATGTACTGCATACTACACACTCAATCAGTATGTACTGCATACTACACACTCAATCAGTATGTACTGCATACTACACACTCAATCAGTATATACTGCATACTATACACTCAATCAGCATGTACTGCATACTACACACTCAATCAGCATGTACTGCATACTACACACTCAATCAGTATGTACTGCATACTACACACTCAATCAGTATATTCCGCATACTACACACTCAATCAGTATATTCTGCATACTACACACTCAATCAGTATGTACTGCATACTACACACTCAATCAGTATGTACTGCATACTACACACTCAATCAGTATATTCCGCATACTATACACTCAATCAGCATGTACTGCATACTATACACTCAATCAGTATATACTGCATACTACACACTCAATCAGCATGTACTGCATACTACACACTCAATCAGTATATACTGCATACTATACACTCAATCAGTATATACTGCATACTATACACACACTCAATCAGTATGTACTGCATACTACACACTCAATCAGTATGTACTGCATACTACACACTCAATCAGTATGTACTGCATACTACACACTCAATCAGTATATACTGCATACTACACACTCAATCAGTATATACTGCATACTACACACTCAATCAGTATATTCTGCATACTACACACTCAATCAGTATGTACTGCATACTACACACTCAATCAGTATATACTGCATACTATACACTCAATCAGTATATACTGCATACTATACACTCAATCAGTATGTACTGCATACTACACACTCAATCAGTATGTACTGCATACTACACACTCAATCAGTATGTACTGCATACTACACACTCAATCAGTATGTACTGCATACTACACACTCAATCAGTATATACTGCATACTACACACTCAATCAGTATATACTGCATACTACACACTCAATCAGTATATTCTGCATACTACACACTCAATCAGTATATTCTGCATACTACATACTCAATCAGTATATTCTGCTTACTACACACTCAATCAGTATGTACTGCATACTACACACTCAATCAGTATATTCCGCATACTACACACTCAATCAGTATGTACTGCATACTACACACTCAATCAGTATATTCCGCATACTACACACTCAATCAGTATGTACTGCATACTACACACTCAATCAGTATGTACTGCATACTACACACTCAATCAGTATGTACTGCATACTACACACTTAATCAGTATATACTGCATACTACACACTCAATCAGTATATTCTGCATACTACACACTCAATCAGTATATTCTGCATACTACATACTCAATCAGTATATTCTGCTTACTACACACTCAATCAGTATGTACTGCATACTACACACTCAATCAGTATATTCCGCATACTACACACTCAATCAGTATGTACTGCATACTACACACTCAATCAGTATATTCCGCATACTACACACTCAATCAGTATGTACTGCATACTACACACTCAATCAGTATGTACTGCATACTACACACTCAATCAGTATGTACTGCATACTACACACTTAATCAGTATATACTGCATACTACACACTCAATCAGTATGTACTGCATACTACACACTTAATCAGTATATACTGCATACTACACACTCAATCAGTATGTACTGCATACTACACACTCAATCAGTATGTACTGCATACTACACACTCAATCAGTATATTCTGCATACTACACACTCAATCAGTATGTACTGCATACTACACACTCAATCAGCATGTACTGCATACTACACTCAATCAGTATGTACTGCATACTACACACTCAATCAGTATATTCCGCATACTACACACTCAATATACTACACACTCAATCAGTATGTACTGCATACTACACACTCAATCAGCATGTACTGCATACTACACACTCAATCAGTATGTACTGCATACTACACACTCAATCAGTATATTCCGCATACTACACACTCAATCAGTATGTACTGCATACTACACACTCAATCAGTATGTACTGCATACTACACACTCAATCAGTATGTACTGCATACTACACACTCAATCAGTATGTACTGCATACTACACACTCAATCAGTATGTACTGCATACTACACACTTAATCAGTATATACTGCATACTACACACTCAATCAGTATCTACTGCATACTACACACTTAATCAGTATGTACTGCATACTACACACTCAATCAGTATCTACTGCATACTACACACTCAATCAGTATATTCCGCATACTACACACTCAATCAGTATGTACTGCATACTACACACTCAATCAGTATGTACTGCATACTACACACTCAATCAGTATCTACTGCATACTACATACTCAATCAATGATTAAGTATGTTATTATCGGCGGTCTGTTCACACTGAAGTAAAACGTCTTCACTGGATAATATCGATCACAAATGTAAATCAACATTACCTGTATTATTTTAACGCAAATTAATATTATTAAATATTTTTATTGTTAAATATGCATTACATTACATTATATATATATATATATATATATGAGCTCCTGCGCTTTTTCCTCTTAACTTTACCATCGCATCACTCGCCACCATTCATAAATCATTTATCCAACTGTTAATTATTTTTAACTGTCTGCCTCCCAGTCCGCCATTTGAAAGTCTGAAGAGCCGTAATGCATTGTGGGGCGTTTTAGTATGTCCAACAAAATCATGTCTCATACTCAGAAATTCTTGATAATCTATTATGCATCCGGGCTTTACTCCCGTACATAAAATCCACATGCTGTGCAGTCGGAACGCACTACATACTCAACTTTACGTCACTCTAATGAAAAGTATATTAGTGTGTGATTTTAAACAGAACCAATGTCTCCAATAACAAGAGTAGTGCCTATAGTTCGCCACAATTGTGGTAATAAGGTCGTAATGAAAGCAGCATATGAAAATAAAAATAGAAAAGGAACTTCTTGTGTGAGTAAGTGGAAAATGTACATATGCTGAGACAATGTTTTGCTAATTTCTTTTTACTTTCAGAACCGTTCTGACGGTCGCGTCGTCCCGTCCTCTTACGAGGAGGAGCAGGACAGGAGTTGGGTAAGGACTAACTTCCTGAAGATTGTAGTAGCCAGGATCCGAGCATCCACAGGGTGTTAACCTACACTGTGACTTTCTCTTAATTTATTCAGTGCCCGAGTCCAAAGAAGGCCAGGGTGTACAGTTTGGGCAGATCCAGAAAGTCTTCGTCTGAGAAGTCTAAATCTAGAAAGTCTTCATCAGGTAAGGGAAAAGAGCTCAAGAGCATAAAGCTGCAGGGTCAAACGTCACCGTGTACTTTAAAATCAAGTCTCAAGGGTTATGTTTGAACCCTGTTAAAGGAATAGTTTCACTTTTTGTGATATATGCTTATGTGCTTCCTGGCCGAGAGTTTGATAAGAAATCCCTATTAGAATAAAGTCTAGTGCCAAGTAGGTTACCCTTGCCCAGGTTATTTACTTTGTCTGTTGTCTGGTGCATACAATAAACATATTAGGAGGAAATACAAATACAGCCAAAAGTCAAGAACATACATATGTATATATCTATATAGAATAGAAAAGATACAATAACACTATGAAAAAGATAATATATAAATACTATAGCAAGAACAGAAATATAGAACAGAAAAGTTCCAATAAAAATGTGAAAAAGATTCTATAAAAAGTCTGTAACAAATATGAACAATAAAACCGTATTAGAATCAATACCACTCTCATGTCTGTACATTCCATATGAAGCTTAGTTTAGCATAAAGACCTTTGCCATCAAGCTCCTTGCCATCAAAATATACTTTACATGAAATGAACCTAATGCCTCGTATCATTTTAAGGCAGTGCATCTGCAGACCCAGAGATGGCCAGCCCTGATGAAGAGAGGAGGAGGAGGAGGAGGAGGCGTGCGGGTCAGGGAGGAACACAGTTAGAGGTCGTGCTGGATGCCTTCCTTGACTTCTGTGACCAGTACAGGTGAAGTCAAACAAGTAGCCTGTAATCTAACCCTTTCATTGCATGTCACCATACAATAACTACTATTCACAATGTTGTGTGTGTGTTTCAGGGAGTCTGTGCAGTCTAAAGCAGTCAAACAGTGCGTTGATTCCTTCTCCTCCCATGTGAATGAGCAGCTCTTGGAAAAGGTCAGACTTTCCAAAAGTTTTATTTGTGATACCGAGCAGTGGCAGTAAAAGAGCAACTGCAATCTGTAGTTGTGGTGATGTTTCCAGTTGACATTTAGAGGGTTAGACTTTGTTCAAGCATTGAGTTGTCCCATAGGAAGTTAAAAAACAGTTGTAACACAGGACGAGTGCTGTACTTCTCAGAACTTTTGCATCATTATTATCTTGATGCTAATGTCACAATGTGTATTCATATATTCATGCCAAAAATGTTGTTATAAAATGTATATACCGTATATAAAATGTTATAGTGTTTGCCCCTAAAACACTAGTGTGGTTTGTCAGGATTTTAATGAGACACGTGTGTATTCTCTGGTGTTTCTTCTCTTCAGATCTCTTCTTCCAAAGAGCTCAAGGTTTTAAAAAGAGAAAATGGCAAGGTAACTATGGCAACCAGCTTTTAGCCATGCTAGCGGCCGATCTACCGCTTGACTTAAATAACTATACGATGAATAATTTTGTGCAGACATTCATTTTCCCCAGAGAATGAATTCTTCTCACTGTGTGTGTGTGTGTGTGTGTGTGTGTGTGTGTGTGTGTGTGTGTGTGTGTGTGTGTGTGTGTGTGTGTGTGTGTGTGTGTGTGTCAGGTGGGTTCTTTGATCTGCACAAAGACACAGAGACTGTTGGATGCCAAACATGAGCTGATGAGGTGAGAGGCAGTTCAGATGCACAAACAAAATTTCTGCAAACTCAGAACACTGAAAGGTTTTACTGTCTATGTGTGTGATTAATCAGGGCAGAGAGGCAGGTGTGGTTGCTGCATAAGGAGAAAACTGAACTAAAAGTGCGATTAGCTGATCTGATTCGAGGCCAAACCTTCCTGCATGACATCAGAGAGCTCAACAGACAGTACTTGGACTACCGACACAAACACCCCAAAGAAAAACAGATGGTACACACACACAAATAACATAAGCAACACAAACTACCTTAATCTTTATCTGACTGTTTTCAAGCATTTCAATAAAACTGTCACAGTGACTCTCCTTTCCTCTTCTCCTCCCGTCCAGTATGGGGCGTCCAGTTTGCCGGCTCTGCTGTTGGAGACCAAGCATGTTCAGGCAGCAGAGCTTCAACTGAGAGGAATAAAAAAAAAAAAGAACTGAAGAAGAATAAGACTAGGAAATGATACACACACACACACACACACACACACACACACACACACACACACACACACACACACACACACACACACACACACACACACACACACACAGGTTAAAATACTGAGGCTGCCAGGGATTTTTAAGGCCTTAATACAGAAAGCAGCTTCACATTTTGGATTATATGTTGTGGTTCGGATTTCATTGTGTATTCTGTCCAAATACTGCCCATCCTGGATCATTGCTAAATGAATAAAACAATACTGTAAGTATAATAAACGCCAAAAGAAGAATCTTTCTGTGTGTTTTCTTTGACAAAAGAATACAATAAATGATATTAATTGGTGATGTTGATTTCTTGTTTGAGTTCTGTAAAGTAATGTTCTGATCTGTCAAAGCTTTTAATGTGCATGTGCATTAAATACTGTATTTTCACTTTCATAACGATTTTAACATGATCTGACAGCCAAGGGAGTGGTCGTCACGATACGGACAGTTTTTTAAGCCAATCAACGTCTCCCTTTGGCCAAGGTGTGCGTGACTGTGTGGTTTCTCCCGCCCACACAGGGAGCGTCTTTCCTGATTAGCGCAGAGTTTTATGCCTGGACTTTGAACAACTTGATATTTCCTTGTACTCTAATAATAGTAAGGGACTTGCAGATACGTATTTCTACCACCGTCTCACTAAAAAGGTACGTTTAATTTGAGTTTGTTTTATTATCATTTGTTTTTTCACACCTATGAGATTGACGAAGCACAACTTTGTCGTAAAACCGGCGGTCGTATGAGTTTTCTTTAAGCAGGTGAAATTACACCTGAAATGAGTTGTCAGCGGTAGGTTAATGTGAAGTTGGAGGCATTGGTGAATTAATTAGGTGTTTAAAACTTAATGCAGATGGCCACAGTTCCTTATCTAGTATGTTACGACGTACACTAAAAGTTTCGTTGACGTAAACTTATCGTTGGTCGTTGTTAGCCGGTGAATGTCATGTCAACGTTAGCTCGTGACAGTAACTAG
>NC_041364.1:21822475-21842475 GCF_900634415.1 Cottoperca gobio
CCACACACATTCAAGTGACACACACACCTTTCTATTTAAGTTCATGGTCACTTGCACTAAATGTTCTGTGGATGTAATAGCGTAGAATACAAACAATTCTCACGTATGTCAAAATGTCTGCTGTAAAAAAGGCCCGATCTGATGTGATCTGATCTTGTGTGGCTCTCTAGAGATGAGTGCTCGTAACGGGACGGATCTAGATGCTGCCAATGCTTTAAAGACCTTCTCTGAGATGGGTTTCAAAGTCCATTTTTCCAATGATCAGACCGTGAAGGAGATGAGACAGCTGTTGTCCAATGGTAACAGAAACCACCGTTTTCCATTCATTCAGGGTTACAACTGTGTAAGAGGAAAATGCTTCTCATCCCTCGTACACTGTCATGAAGAATCAATTTGTCAACTGATCAACTGTCAGGCGCTGAATAATACAAATGCTAATGTAACTCTTGTGTGTGTCTCTAGCATCCAAGGAGGACCACAGTAAAAATGCATCATTTGTATGCGTGTTGCTAAGTCACGGAGATGAGGGGGTGATATACGGCACTGACGGCTGTGAAAAGCTTGATGAGCTGACAAAATACTTTAAAGGAGATCGCTGTAAGAGCCTGGTGGGGAAACCGAAGCTGTTCTTCATACAGGTTAGTTAGACGTGTCCTGCTCACCATGTCAGCTGCATTTCACAATCGTGAGCGGCTCCCTGCACGTCATCCCGCTTATTACACGGCTACTTACTAAATGAATCAATAATGTGACATAAAATATTGATTATATCTTTTAAATGTATTTATTAATAATTGTGTTTCTTCCACTAAGAAAAATAGTCTGTTAGGTTCTACTGCGTAGCAACGGTTGGAACTGTGGCTATAGCAACGTACCTCTGTAGACTTCTAAAGATGAACAATTATTATTATGTCAAACTTTGACAAGTGTCCACATGTCCCAGCCCTGATAGCTGTGTAACTGACACTCGAGATGACTAGGAAAGTTATTCCCTTAGTAGGAACAGATGCATAAAATGAGCGCTGCACTGGTTGAGGTTTTCTGTCCCGTAACTGTCAAAGTCTGTTAACATTTGATTTCCCGTTGACAGTCTGTAATCTCTGCTACAGCCCGTCCCGTGTTCCTTCAGTGTTTACTTCCTGTCTGTCTTCTTCTGCAGGTTTCTCTGTTGTCCGGCGCTTTGTGTCTTTTAACCTCTTTTGTTTTTTTCTGCGCTGTTTTCTCTTTTTCTTTCTTTACCGGGGACAGTTCAGTCATCATGAATCCAAAGTTTGCTACTCTCCACATATTTAAAATGAATATTAAAAAGAATATTCCACGGTGTTTTCTGATGGAGTAACGTCAAACTAATGGGGAGAAATAACTAACAAAGCCGTGTAATAAACCACGTTAGTTACCACGCGCGTACACTTGTAGCAGTTGCCACATACAGCGGGTAAAATAAGTATTGAACACGTCACCATTTGTCTCAGTAAATATATTTCTGAAGGTGCTATTGACATGACATGTTCACCAGATGTCAGTAACAACTCATGCCACCCACACATGCAAAGAAACCAAAACAAATAAGTTCAGCAATTAAGTTGTGTGCAATAAAATGGAATGACACAGGGAACAAGTATTGAACACGCTTACTGAAATGTATTTAATACTTCGTACAAAAGCCTTTGTTGGTAAGGACAGCTTCACGACGCCTCCTGAATGCAGAAACTAGTCTCATGCTTTGCTCAGGTGTGATTTTGGCCCATTCTCCCACAAAGTCTTCAAATCTTGACGGTTCCCTGGGCCTCTTCTATGAACTCCGATCTTTACTTCTTTCCATAGATGTTCTATTGGATTCAAGTCCGGTGATTGGCTGGGCCATTCGACCAGCTTTATTTTCTTTCTCTGAAACCGTCTGAGAGTTTCCTCAGCCGTGTGTTTGGGATCATTGTCTTGCTGAGATGTCCACCCTCGTTTCATCTCTGCAGATGTTTTATAAAGAATGTCTCGGTACATTTTTCCATTCATCCTTCATTCAATGATATAAAGTTTGCCGTATGCTGAACAACAGCCCCACCAGGATGTTCTACCTCCACACTTCACTGTTGGTTGGTGTATTTGGGGTGATGTGCAGTGACCTTTGACCTCCAAACATGATGTGTATTATGGCATCCAAAGAGTTCAATGTTGGTCTCATCTGAGCAGACTGTATTCTCCCAGTATTTCACAGGCTTGTCTAAATGTTGTGCAGCAAACTTTAAATGAGCTTTTTCTGCAGCTGGAGTCTTGCGTGGAGAGCGTGCAGACAGGCCGTGGCGGTTGAGTGCATTACTTATTGTTTTCTTTGAAACAATTGCACCTGCTCATTGCAGGTCTTTCTGAAGCTCTCCACAAGTGCTCCTCGGCTCTTGGACTCTTCTGATCATTCTTTTCACTCCTCTGTCAGAAGTCTTGCGAGGAGCACCTGGTCGTGGCTGGTTTATGGTGAAATGATGTGCTCACTGGAACATTCAGAAGTTTAGAAATCCTTCTGCAACCAACGCATCAGTATGTTGTGCAACAATAAGGTTGCGAAGGTCTTGAGAGCTCTTTGCTTTTACCCATCATGAGATGTTTCTTGTGTGACACCTCGGTAATGAGAGACCCTTTTTATAGGGACTGAACCAGCTGATATTAATTTGCACTGACGAGCGGCAGGATTGCTTTCTGATTACTGATACATTTCAGCTGGCTTCTTGCACTTCCCTTTCTTCATGTGTTCAATACTTGTTCCCCGTGTCATTCCTTTTTATTGCACACAACTTAATTTCTGAACTTATTTGTTTTGGTTTCTCTGCATGTGTTGTTACCATGCTATGTCAATAGCACCTTTAGAAATATATTTACTGAGAAAAATGGTGACGTGTTCAATACTTATTTTACCCGCTGTACCTGTTCGTCTTAAGCCATCACTTGACAGTTAGCTGCTATTGAGGACATAGAAAACAAAGTGTGGCCGAGAGTTCTAAGTTGTGCCTATACTTATGCAGGTAATGCAATAAAAACAGGGAGAGTCAGTTTCCTCCCCGCTGCAGCCTTCAGCTTCTCTCCACTGCATTGTTCAACCTTAGTCTGACTGGAACAAATCCAGGCTGAATATCCGAGTCAGACTAAACACTGTAAAATGTTTCCTCATCCATAACATCCTCTGCATTGTTTAGGATGCCTGTTGGGAACGTAGCTAGTTTGCAATACAATCAAAGACAACAAGGACGTCCAGTTTTTTAAACTTTGCAAAATAGAACTCCCAACCATGGATGTGCCTACAACAGTAAAGTTCTGTATTTGAGCGGCTACCCAGAGAAATCCAAGCTGAAGTAGCCTGTAGTTCTTCTTCCAACTACGTCAAATGACTTGACGGTGCTGGATGCAGGAAAAACAACAGCTGTTGCAGCTGCAAACTCATCTGTCACTGAGGAATGTATTGCTCACACACAAAGTAAAGTCACAGAAGGAAACATCAGCTGTCATGTTGCTGAGCACATAGAGCACGTAGACACTCACATGAACTCTGGTTATGTAGGTGAGGTGGTGCTGAACAAAAGATACCAAACATGGACGTGCTGAACATTTCTTAATGGTTTAGTAAGGCAGAATCAAAAGTATGAGAAAACAGCCAAATTAGCCGCAGACTCCAGAGCGCTACGGTGCTATTAACTTGTTCGAGAAATAAAGAACAACCACCGCTGGTTCTTTTAACCACATGCCATGTGTACAGAGTTTATGTGTTTCCTGTCCCTGCCAGGCGTGTCGTGGTTCGGACCTGGATGACGGATCCTGCCTCGAGTCCGACAGTGTAGATGAGCAAACACCAGAGAGGATTCCTGTGGAGGCCGATTTCCTGTACGCTTATTCCACTGCTCCAGGTAACGTCTAATGGAAGTGGTAGAAAATAACCACGGAGTGTTTGGCCTTTGTAGGTCAATTAAATAAATGTACGGAGCCGGGGGGGGGGGGGGCATAAAAGCTCTGAATATCCAATATTGAAGTCGTAAATTTAAGGGGTGAGATTATAAACTTGTGAATTTATGTTTTTTTTTCGTATATTTGTGACTTCAATCTCAGATAATTAAGTTATTTTTCTCGTGAATCTACATCTTTATAATCCCAGATAATATTCAAGTTTTTTTTCTCGTATATTTATGACCTCATAATCTCAGAGAATATTAATTTTCTCGGAAATGTACGACTTTTCCTACGTAATGGCTACGTAATTATTATTGATTGATTTTTCATACAATGGCCCTGGTAATATTACTTCCCTTTCTGCGTTCTATTCATTACATGACACACAGATAACTGTATATCTGTATAAAGCTTGTGGTCCAGTGTGTTTATCCATAATGACATGGTGACACAGTGCGCACCGTGCTGTCAGAGTGTTAACGCAGCACGTTGTCCCGCAGGCTACTACTCGTGGAGAAACACTTCCAACGGCTCCTGGTTCATGCAGGCGTTGTGTGAGATGCTGCAGCGTTTCAGTGGAGAGCTGGAGCTGATGCAGATCATGACCCGGGTCAACCGCAAGGTGGCACTGCACTTTGAGTCCTCATCCAACCTACCGGGATACAGTGGCAAGAAGCAAATCCCCTGTATCGTGTCAATGTTGACCAAAGACGTCTACTTTCCTAACTAGATTAAGATCAACCTTTTTGTACCAAACAAAGCTACTGACCTGTGGGACCAAAGGGGTGGTATTACAAATGTGCTCTGTTTGGCATTTCTTTTAATTCATGTGATGCAATACAGATACTAAAGGGTGTTGGGACCATGTCCAGGGAGGTAGTTTTAATTGTTTCAGTGATTTACACACTTGACCTTTAGCAGAAGCGTGGGAATGTCTAATTTTACTACACAAACACAATACTGTGTATTTAAAGGATAAACAATGAGTTTACAATATTAAACATGTCGCCCTTTTTACAGTTCTTGAATGCAATAAATTGAATGGATCATCATAAAATATATCAGCACATCGCATGAAGATCAGTTACTAGGAAAGCACTCAGGATTGTAACTGGATAAAGTTATGTTGTGAACTTACTGTATGTGGATAATTGTACACACAGCATTTTATTTATTCAACGGTTTATTTGTTTTATTTGCTCAAATGAAATGATTCTTTGTAACAATCTCTCCACAAACTTATTTATGTGCTTGGAAAAAATATTTTTCCACATCTAGAATGTCCCATCTCTATGGAAGCCCATTAATGCCACTGAAGGTTTCTCAAAATGACTTTCAAATGAATAACTCAAAAGAAGTGGTTAGTATTGCAAAACAATGATTTAGTTTCACTCATTATTACATATTTTATTAGCTCATTATAATGTCCTGACCTACAGGATTCTTGTTTTCCCCATCACATTGGCTGAAATGGGCTTCCTTACTGCACACAAATATGACTCCACACAAACCGGGCAGGACGGATTTAAAACTAAAAACTTATTTACTATTCCACAACCATTTGTTTACCAAATGTTTGTCTATGGAACTCCTGAATCCAAAAGTCTAAAGTCTAAAATAACAACATAGTTGAAGTTGTGTTAGGTAACCAGAAACTGCATTTATTTCAGATTTGGAAGTGAGACATAACTTACTTTAAACAATTGTGATTTCCACTGTAATAAGCTTTAATAATAATAAGCTTTATTTGTACAGCACCGTTCATACAAGAATTGCAGCCCAAAGTGCTTCACAGCAAAAACATAACAATTAGTACAAGGACAGAATAAGAGCATTTACAGTACAATAATCACAGTGTTGATGTTTAAGTCTGAAGTACCATTATAGAAATAGCCAAATTAAAATAGTATAAATAGCAGATAAAATAGTATAATATAGCAGATAAAATTGCAGAATTAAAATAATATAATACAGCAGAATTAAAATTGTATAAAAATAGCTGAATTAAAATAGCAGCCTTTACACATTCTTTGACATTTTCATAATCCCTTTGTCTGTACTTTCATCTATATTTGTCTTTGCAAATAATCCACATACTTTCTTCCTATCCCTGTTCTCTGCTTCCTTCTCCCATAACATAAACTGTCTTTATGTTCTTCCATTGTTTTCAACGCTTCATACTTAATCTTTCTCTTTGACATTACTTTTTCCTCTTGCTCTCTCAACCTTACTTTTAACTTTCTTACTTCCTCAACACTAAATGATCCTCCTTCAGGAAAACCAAGCTTAAAAATGTATGAAATCATTTAAATTAGTTTAAAGTGGCTAACATAAAAATATATAAAATATCACCATTAAAAGGCTAAAGTAAAGAGATATAAAATATCACCATTAAAAGGCTAAAGTAAAGAGATATAAAATATCACCATTAAAAGGCTAAAGTAAAGAGATATGTTTTTAGCTTACTTTTGAAGATATAGATAAGACACTGTAAGATTGTTTTTAAAACAATTCAGTCAAGTGTGCTCAGAAAGGGAATTTAGATATGACCCTCATGAGCTTATTTTGAGCCAGAAGGTGGCAGTATAGTCCAAGTGGCGTTGCACTAAAGCCAGAGCACAAATCTTTAATGTTACACCGTCTTACAGGGCTGTTTCCCTGGACATCATTTTAGTCTATGGACAAATTGTTGTCTGAAGTTAAGAGTCAATAGTGTCTGACCATTCAAAGCCAGAACTCGACCATCTGTGTTTTCTTGTCATTTTTGTGAACCAGGTTCTAAAATATCAACACTAGCAAGAGTTTCCTCTGTACATCAAGACTGATAAAGGCAATAAGCCTTTTATTGAGCCTGTTGTGTACTTTGCTTTGAAACACTGTCAAAAAATATGAAAGATTAACAGTTTATGAGGATTGTTTTTTAAGTTAGTGGGGACATGTTGAACATGCAGCCACTAGAGGAAGCCAGATAAATATGTTATTGTAGTTCTGAAGGCCTAAATTAATCAGCAGTCTTGAAAAATGTACACTATTCCAAGAACTAAGATTCTTCTTCATTTAACCCTTGATGCACAAATAATGTGACTGTGTGTGTGTTTGTGTGTGTGTGTGTGTGTGTGTGTGTGTGTGTGTGTGTGTGTGTGTCAGAAGGAGATAACTGCTGGTCCAGAGGGCTGCAACCTGATAGAATGACTGTACAATAACTGCCTCCTGACACCGTTTACATTTATTTAGTTTGTAGGTATTAAATAATTAATTTTTAAACATCATATTTTCTGTTCCTGTATTTTTCGAAAGCTAGTTTCTTTTTGGTGTAAACAGAAAGCGCCCTGTAAGGGGGAACACTTAGGCACAATAAATTCATGATCATAACTTGAATAGTGTTTTTTTTATTCTATAGTGGACACAGCAAATAAAATAAAGTAATTCATAATATTAGTCAGCTGCAACGATTAGTTGACAAAGACCATTTTGATAATTTATTCATTGTTGAAGTGATTTTTACATAAAATAAAAAAAAAGGCAGAACATGCAGAGATTTCCTGTTGTTTTATATCATATTAAAGTGAATATCTTTGGGTTTTGCACTGACAAAACAAGACATTTAAAGACACCACCATGGATAAATGAGGACAATAATACATTCACATTGTTTCTATTATCTATATATTCAAATATTATATTGTAACACAAATGCATGTTTCATTATGTGCATATTTCCATCAGAAACTGCAACAGTGCAGTACACACACGCACACGCGCACACACACATACACACACACACACACACACACACGCACGCAAACACACACAAAGTTTCTTGTTTCGTTTCCAGCATCAGTAGCACAGAAATGGGTGTAGGGGGAGAGGAGGGAAATATAGAGGAAGTGAAAACGAAATCAACTCAAAGATCGTCTATGTTTGAGAAGAAAACGGTTCAAAAGTGGGCGTTTAGTTTCCCCCATGTGCTCCTCTTTCACTACATTATCAATAGTACTTCACACTCTAAGAAGTTGTTTTACTCAACCTTGCATGTGTTTTAATGGTAGGCATTTAGTAATATTTGGCCACAGTATTGTAGCTGTGTACTGGTGGATTATTATGTTTCTTAACTTTATAATAACCAGTGGTGTGGACAGTCTCTAAGGTGCATGGGGGAAATAAAAAAGGGAAGCCACATTAAATTGTGTTGTAACAGCAGCCACTTCTACATCACAAAACAAACAACACATGCAGAAGCACCTTGTCATATCAATACATTGGTAGCACTTAAATACGCCTGTATTGCACTACCAATATATTGTCTTGGCTATATACTGCACTGTATTGGATTGGCAATGTGCTTCATTTGAATTGCATACATGAGTATTCAGAGTAACTCTATATTGTAGCAATTGTTTAATCTATATATTCACAGGACGCAGGTACACGGGGTAATTAAGTTAGTTCAGAATCTGGTTAATTGCCAAAGGTGGTTTTCACATAGAACAAATGTGCTTTGGTGTACTGATGCATAGACAATACACATACATATAGAATAGGAAAAAATGACAATAGAAATATTTACAAAATACTCTTCAACATTTTTTTTAAATATATACAATGTAAATGTTGAATTATAGAGCCAGGCAGGAATGTGCAAAAAAAGAAAAGAAAATCTAATTGTATATACTTGGGACTACAGATGACAAACAGCCTTCTTTCTAACACTGGGGCATTTACATTTATGTTCAATTCATTAATTAATTAATAAAGCATGAGAAAGGCTTGTGTTGAGTTTTGTGGTACCAAGAAATAGGCAGAGTGAGCCCTCTTCACTAGGGTTTTTCCTGGGGAGCACGCACGCGGCCAAGAGACTTCCGCTACGCCGCTCGCGATCGACCCATAGCGAGAGCACGAAAGGAGGCAGGAGGGGGATTTCCAGCTCGAGCCCCCACTTCCCGAACCAGCCGTTGTTTTGCTTTCGGTCTGGACACAGAAACAGAGAAAAACGACGGCCACACTTTCCATTTTCTACTTAAAAACACAATTAAGTTAACTTGTCAAATTTGAGCTGCGCGTGTTATTCTGACAGCAGGACGGTGAGGCTACAGGCCGTCCAAACTGAACAGGTAACATTTTATTTCCGCATATTAACGCTACTGACTTGCCACACAGACTTCCCACAGGACGACATGACGGATCCTTAGCTCGCTGTGTAAGTGAAAGTAGTACTGTAGTTTTTCTCTGCGTTTGTTGACGAGGTACGGTATTTATTTTCACTTTTGTCTTGGTTGTTTTTGGGTCAGCACGCTGGCAGACAGCAGAGAAGCACACCGCGGTTAACTCTTGATTTGACACCCATTGCTAAATCAAACTTTAATCCCAAATTAACCTGTTACTAACATTTAGCAAAAGTCAAAGACAATATGGCTCGAATTTGGCATCTGTTAACACTTGATAACGTGTAGTATCAGAGGGACATTTTAAAAGTATTAAGCTGTTTTTTGTTATGTGCGGAAAAATGGACTGTTTGTGGACAATATTCATGTTGTATTCAGGGCTTCGTGCATGTGTTAGGAAATCAGAGTTCTTTAAGAAGTATGGTGTTTGAACTGCACTGCAGGCAACGTTCTGCAACTTAGACGTGTGTTTTGTAGACATTTAGGCAGTGTGTGTGTGTGTGTGTGTGTGTGTGTGTGTGTGTGTACGAACGGTAAGCAGGGCAAGTCATATGAAAACGCTCTTCAAAATCATCCTTAAACTTACAATATATGTAATAATATATATATATAACATTTGTAATGTAAATGTATAATTGGGCTTCTGTGAGTTTTAATTGTAAGTATAGGATTTAACTATGATTAAGACACTGTAAATATTAGGTGTTTTTCACATTATTCATACAGCCTGGCTACTGGTGCAATTTACAAAGGTTAAAATAAAAAATAATAGTAAATATGAGTCATTGTGCAATAACAAAAACATGTTGCCACATGGTATTATAACTACTTGTGTTGGTCTGACACTAGTTTAGGCTGATTTATCCACATGAGTTTAATCCTAAAATGACTAATCACTAATTCAGCTGTACAAACATAACTTTTTAAACTTCTGTTGGCCATGGTTAAATAAATCAGATTATATTGTACTGTAGTCTACTGTTGTGTACTGTATGCTGGATGCAGCTGGAAGTTTCAACCCCTGTGGCTCTTTTATAAAGGGCTAATATTTAGTATTTGATGTGGTGCCATGTCACCCTGTTTGACCTGTTGGGGAGCTCACTCTCACGTCAGGCGTCAGTGTGTTGGCTCTCCGCACCGTGTGTACGGGGAGTGTCTGGCTCACTGCTGGACTTTGATCACATCAGACTGTAGCAATCATAACTCTGCTCTTAAATCAAATGTGTCGGGTGGGGGGAAGTTTGCTCTCATAGTTTTTAGATACATATGCCATATGTCTTCATCTTCTTTTAGTTATTTCTGTTCTCCCTCTTGTCACATCTTCTAAAATATTTAATTTAACATTTCATTTAATCAGACAATATGTGGATGTGGATATCGGTTGACCACACAGCTGCAGTCGTGATGGTGTAAGTTGACTGTCATGAACTTTATCTTTACAACCACAGATAAAAGATTAAACTCTCTTCATTATTTTGCTCACGGAGGATGATTGCATGGAAAATATTCTTCCGTTGTTGCTTCCTCTCACATTAGAGTAGACCACATGGTATTATATTGCCTTTATTAATTACAACCCTTTTCCAGGACCGTTATGTTCTCAGGTATATGGAGGCTTGAATTTGATTATTCTGCTTGAAAAAAACCTAATCTGGTGTTTCATCATCACAATCGCTCATGGAAACCAAAAGTCTTTTAATATTTGAAACTAAACTCGTCATATTTCTTTGCGGTCTGTTGTTTGAGCTAGCTAAGCATGATCTAATAATCCTAATCAAAACATATGATCAGCTGGTAAAATAAACAAAGGGATTGCTGTGGGTATGAAGGAAATCTGTTAACTTTATTTTATGCAATTACATTTATAGTAACAATTTAATGTGATGATAAAGTCCTGGAGAGTCTGGACATTTTTAGTTAAGGTACCATGAAGTGCTTCTACTCTTTAACAAGCAGTGCAAACCCTTCTCTTTTTTCCCTCTATAAATGTATAGATGTATAATATACTATTTTATATAGTTCCCTTTTGAAGTGATCATACAGACAGATGTATGTTGTCATCTTTAATATATCAACATGCCAACGTGTCTGTCTGAATGTGTGTGTGTGCTCACAGGACACAATGCCGGTAGAGAGAATGAGGATGCGACCGTGGCTGGAGGAACAGATCGACTCCTGCCAGATACCAGGACTCAGATGGGTTAACAAAGTAAATGACACACACACACACACACACACACACACACTAATATTATAGTTGAAGAGCTGACAAAATGTAAATGTCTCTAGGAAAAGCGGATCTTCCAGATCCCGTGGATGCACGCTGCGCGTCACGGCTGGGACCTGGAGAAAGACGCTCCGCTCTTCATGAGATGGGCCATACACACTGGTAATACCCGGATCTAACTCGAATACTGCTTCTCCTTTTCAGTGGTTCACATTTCTATGCCTGCCAGACACCGCACAAATTCTCTGTCTAAAATTTAAAAACACTTTCGACTTGCGTAATACTTTTAGGGAAGAAATGTAAATGATGAAGTTGTAGGAGTGTCTCCTTCAGTTCAGCCGCAGGACGCTTCTCTCACGGTGACTTTGTCAGGAAGCACACTGCGGCTGTGTAGGTAGAGATACCACTCCTTACTGCGTCAGTTAAGAGAAAAGTGAATTATAAATCCTCTAGATTGTTGCCAGGAGGACGTCCCCTGGTTGAGAAAAAGTAATAATAATAATCAGAATAACTTTATTTATTTTCATTACAAAGTGCTTCACAAACGAGGACAAATGAAAGAAAGCATCAAATACAAAATCACAGTCACAAGTGAAAGCAACAAACTGCAAAAGTAAAGATGAAATAATAGATAAAAGTACACAAACAAACAAATAAAGTAAATAACCAAATAGTAAAAGTGATTATTGAGAGATGTTCCTCAGGTGAACTGTCACCCTGAACATTTATATTCAGCTCCACATGGAAGCTGCTGAGATCTACTACTATAGCTTGTGATATGATACTTGTGTCAATAATTGTACTTATTTCTAATTATTATTTGAGGAAAAAAGGTTTGATCATTTGTTGTCAAACTAAATAACAACCAAGTAACCGTGTCATGTGGTAGTTTGTTGTATGATGCGTCCCAACAAATACTCGTAACAACAAAAGCACATTTTTGTCATGTTGTCTAATCTCCTGCACAATAGTGGAAACATACCAGCTGGATAATGTCTGAAGAAAATGATATACCGGGAAATTGATGGTGGCTTTTGTGAAGTAAGTAATAAAAGACTTTTCTGTTCCTGTGTAGGTAAGTTCCAGCTGGGCACAGACCGTCCAGATCCAAAGACGTGGAAGGCTAATTTCCGCTGTGCCATGAACAGCCTGCCAGACATCGAGGAGGTGAAGGACAAAAGCATCAAGAAAGGAACAAATGCCTTCAGAGTCTACAAGATGCTCTCCTCCTCGGAGAGAAACATGAAGAAAGGTGCTGCTTAAGGACTTTATCACTTCCTGGTCTTGATCTATTTCTCTCTAAAGGACTTGTTTTTAATTCCACATTTACTGTATCAAGACTCTTGCCAGATATGTTGTGGCTCACGTTCTGTCTGTGTCCATGTAGGAAAGAAGAAGATGGACAAGGAGGGGAAGCCCAAGGGAAGCAAAGAGGTAGATAAACATGAAGGCCACAACATGCGCTGGATCGAGAGGAGCACACACACACAACTCTCCTAGACGTTCACACGTGACATAAGCCTGTTGAAGACGTTCTACATTTGAGTTCTGCTCCTTTTTTAATCCGTTATCTGATTTGCTGTTCTGCGCACTAAGTCTGGTGCGTTTTGTTTATTCTATTCATAGTGGGGGAAAAACCGGTGCCCAGGGTTAGGGTTAGCAACTGAATGAATTACGTGGGTGCGATGTGCTGAACGGCATAAATGCGGAAAAAAACACCAAAAATCAAACCTGTTCCGAAAACTTTAATGAGTGACGTAAGTGTCGGGTCCGTTTGTATGTGTAAACGTGAGGTCCTATTTATTTTCTAAAAGTGGCAGCACTGTGGGAGGACAGCAATATGATGGGAAATAACACCGTGTTTCTGATTCCTCACTCGGGCCTTGTAATAATTGTTCACAGAAATACTTTGCTGTCCGTCTTCATGCCAAAGCAGAACAAAATGTTTCTGTGAATGAGCTCGGTCCTGAGCTGCAAATGTCCCGAGTATCTAACGTGAACAATCAGCTTCCCACCTGACAGAACGTCTGCAGTAACAGCTGCACCAATGCACAGTTAATAAGGAGGATCTGGGTGCAGAAAGGAATAGATTCTGTAAACTATTTTCAATTCTGCGTTGCTTAAATTTGAGTCGAAACTGAAGGAAGATTACTCCGAAAAACGGACTAATTGTAAATATATTCCAGAATATACTCGAGTAAGTTCTCGTTCTCGTACTGTAGAAGCATTCATATCGACTTAACTCTACAAGAGTGAACAGGAGTGCTTATTTCATATTTGTCTGGTTGCTTCAGTGTAATATCTGTGTTTACATGGCAGACATGCTTCATGGTCTTAGCTGGAGTAAGCCCTTTATATACCTGAGAGTCTGTGCACTGGGTCACTACATCCCTGCTCTCCTGTTAGTTTCTCATCATCACTGTTAACATGTAGTCAAGTTATTCTATTGAGGATACTATGTTTGAATGCATTGTGCACAGAACTGTGATAAATGAGCGTCTGTGTTGTAGACGTTTTGAATGAAAGGTGTTCTGCTCTACATGTGCTGCAGGTGTTCATCACAGTGGGATGAATCTGCTCCAGTAACATTAAAGTCTGATTCTCAATCTGTTCCCACTCTCTGTCCTTCTCACCACCAGGTAGTTCCTCCAACTCCAGACAGGAGTGATGCTCACGTTGGACCTATTGACTATACCAAACAGGAAACCGTCAAACAGGAAGTGATCAAGCAGGAAGCACTAGAGTTCACAGTGACGGACAGTGCCTCAGGTACTACACCAGTGTCTTCTTTATTCATCTTTTGAGGCTGTTAGGGCAGAACCAAATAGTTAAAAGTTCCATTCATCACATTGACCTTCAAATTCTAAATCAACATTCGACCTCTGCACAGCTTCTTTTTTTAATGTCTATTCATTTTGAAGGCTGTACTAGTAATATTAATATTATACTATTTGTAGAGTTATATTCCAGTGTTTGCTGCGTAGGATTGTTTCTAACTCGTGTGATCCAAACCTTTCCAATAACTCCAAAAGTCAACATTAATTTCCAAAGTTCCCAACATGTTTTTTATCTAACCAAACATTCTGCTTCAATCATATTCGTTGGCATTTACTCTTTTTAAAAACAACTTCTTCACTGCGGTTACAAAACCTCTCTCTCTTCAGAGTGCCTCACACAAAGGGAGGCAGGGCGGTCCAGCTGCAATCTAACAGCGCCACAAACTACGTTTATACTGCCGAGATAACAACATCTACAATATAACACACATTTTTTAGGGTGATAAAAAAGGACGACAAACATTCAAAGCGTTGTTCAAAAACTACAGTAGAAGCTTCAAATGTAAAAAGTAACGACATCCTGCCACAGTGCAGAGAGCTGCTGACTGCTGTAGAGAGGAATGCTTTCCACCATTAAAGATTAATTATCATTAAAAGATTTCCCATGCAACCCAGGGACAGGGAGCTGTATGTCATGTGTTTTCTTCCAAAAAATGTACTGCAGAACTTGTTGTTCTGTTTATACAGATAAACAGTTAATGTATATATCTGATTATATAATATTTGCATTTTGTTACCTTTTCAGTAACAGCAATACAATGAGCCGAGGTCTTAAAGTGATTTTCTAATGCAGTTTTTTGACTTTATAAATGTTAACTAGACTTTTTGAGGTGTAGAAATAGCTGCTGGAGAGGACTCGATAGATGTGTAACTAGCTCTTTCCACACATCTAAGATATTTTAATCAATAACTAATTTACAGCTCTAGAGTGAATTCATGTGTTCAGCCTGTCATAACATGTCCGGCCTGTCCATTCACAGCCATTGACAGCTCCGTAGTAGACCATGTGATCACCAGCGAGCAGCTGCCATTCGTCTGTCAGACGATCGAAGTGACCACTGAGAACGAGGAGCAGACCGTCAGCTCCTCCCACTCATACCCGCTCCAAATCTCTCCTGTGTCTTCATGCTGCGGTGAGACCACACACACACACACACACACACACACACACACACACACACACACACACACACACACCACGCTGTACCACAGTTTGTGATGATAAGGAGCATATGCATGTGAGCAGGCTTGTATAAGCAGTAGCTGTCAAAGTGTTACAGCACCACAGCTTTGACCACAGTTACAAAGAACAACCATTTGAGAGCACAGTGGTTTCCGAACATACAAAGGAGCAACTCTATGGCATTGTTAATGGTTCTTGTGCTACAACACGCAGCTTAATCTGCCTGACGTGTCCAAATCAGGTCTTGTTTTTGGTTTGGATTAATTGGTGTTCAGTTTGAAGAGCCTGAACCGCAGTCAGATGGTGACACCATGAACTGTTAATATCTGTCTTTACATCATCCACAAGCGTCTGCATCTTCTGTGTTACTGTCCCCAGATCTGATCTTTTAAAGGGAAGTTTTGGATGTAGGTATTTCTCCACAGTCGGTGTATTACCTACTGTAGATGGCGGTCCCAGTTTGTTGAAACGGACAGGAGTAGAAGCATGGAAGCGAAGAGATGAACGCTGTGGACACTGTCAGCAGCAACATTTTTAAGTTGAAGTGTTTGCTATATTTAGAATATCTTTGCTGTCAGCCCTTTCAGACGGGGAACTGAAGCCGTGATCTCTGCTCTCTTCAGAGCAACCAGACTCCATTCACAAAAACACATTTTACAGAATGTGGGAGTTTCTTGTCGACCGCTGCCTCGATCAGTTAGTTAGTTTGTGTTATTGCGTGACTTCAACTCTTCAAAACACCAAAGTGGTTGCTGATGACTTGTAATGATGCCTCAATATTCTGGGATGCTCGAGGTCATTACATTTCCAATGCTAGACTCCCTGTTCATCTTCCAGTAATTGTTTGATTGCCACCCTGAGATCTGTTTATCTCACATCTTCCTCAACCAGTCATTCAGGCAGTCGGCTCAATACAGTTGTTATCCTGCCATCTGCTGTCGTCGTCTGTCTCTTCTGTCTTTCTCCATCACTACCGTGGCTTGTATAGTCAAGGTTCAATTTAAAATCATCCATGCATCCCTTCTTTTAATGTATTTACTTAACTTACTGCAACTTGTACGTGTAATAAACTGCTATTGGTTGCAGGTGTTTGCAACGTTAAAATAGTAGAACATGCCGTGTTGGATGTGAGCCATGTCTGTGTGTTGGGCTCTCCACCTGCTTTTCCTCCTCCCTTATAATTATTTAAAAAATGTACCTGAATACTAATTTATTAACTGCCTTTTATTTATATTTCTTTATTTCTACAGGCAGCGACACAGACAGTGACACAGAGGACACCAAAGAGGTGAGTCTCCAATTATACTGTACACACGTACAGAGGAAAGTGATGAATGGATTATTAACTGCTCCGATCTGCAGATAAACAGGTTTTTACCTGTTCCAACCTTACTGCCAAAGTGTGTGTGTGTGTGTGCGTGTGTGTGTGTGCGTGCCTCTGTGTGTGTGCGCGTGCGTGTCTCTGTGTGTGTGTGTGTGTGTCTGTGTGTGTGCGTGCGTGCCTCTGTGTGTGTGTGTGTGTGTGTGTCTGTGTGTGTGCGTGCGTGTGCGCCTTCCTTCCTGTAATGTTGCGAGAGACTGAGAAAAGGGAGGGCTTTGTCAGGAACTGTGGCTGTCAAACATTAACAGTTTCATTTGAGGTTTGGCCTTTTGTAGTACATTGTACCCACAGTGAATACATGCTTGTGCACGCATGGACTAACACACACGCACACACACCCTCCCTCTTATCAGTGGTAAGAGTACAGTGTTCTTAACTATGTTGATATGTAGCTTTCCTTCAAATTCACATTTATCTTCTCTGCTGTAAATATTAGGCAATGAGGAATGCAGTTCTTGGCATAGTGAAACAGTTTCTGGTGATCCATTTTCTACATTTCTTTAGTCTCCTGTGTTTGACTAAAGAACAGGAAATACATTTCTAAAGTGCAACAAGAGGCTGAAGTGCACCACTACCCCGTCTTGTAAAGGTTATGTAATGTACCTTGCTAACACACGTTGTCTGTATCTGGTTCTTAGAGTCGAGGAGAAATTAAAACTCACCTGGAAGAAAACACAAATGCTTTTAGTCTCATTTAGAACATGATGTAGTCGTGCACTTCAGCCCCTGGAGGCCAAAATAAGTATTACAACAACAACAAGTGTTATTTCCTCAAGATAAAATGGGAATTTAGAGAGATTTTCCTGGAAGAACCTTTCTTTTAAGTAATAAACACAGGAAAGAAAACAATTGAGATCAGACTTGAAAATGGCACAAAAAAAGAAAAGAATTGTCACTTCTCATCAGGCCTATGAGTCGCCACTACTCCTGTAGTGAGTATCTCTGAATGTACTTTTGCTTGTGCACTTATGAACCTCTTCTTCTCTTTTCCCCCATTGTTTTAACTGACAGGGTGTCAGTGCAGTCTGGAGGCGGGACTACAGCACTTCAGTTCTCAGGGTTCCCACATGTTCTCTTCCCGGCATGGCCACCTTCGTCACTGCGAGCAAGCCCAACTTCAGGGTCACCAGCACGCGAGACCCGACCCCCCTCATCAGCTACCACACTGACGGCTGGACGCCAGCCTTCGACCAGAACTCTCTCGAGGCCACTAGCCAAACCCACGAGATGCGCGCAAGTGTCATTATGAAAACCTCAGACGTGACTTCCTCTTGACCTCTGACCTCAGATGAGGGAGTATCATCACTGCTTCCAGGGCATAGGAATGACGGAGATAGTTTGTTTTCTCCATCGGGGCTGCGTGGAGCCAAAACAGGAAGGGCTTCAAAACCTTTGATTCTTTTGTAGCTTCTGTTGGGGCGATTTATTCTCTCAGAGAAACTGCAGACTGGTGTAGAAGGAACACTTCACCCACAAAATGACCTTTTGTATCACTTACTCGCCGTGCTACCTTGAATTTGTGAAGAAAACTTTGGCCTTTCTGTATGCCTCCGCAGTCAACGAAAAACTGAAACTGAGAAAATTCTTGATGAATTGAAGTAAACGGGGGGGGGGGGGGGGGCGTTTAACAGCAAAACGATCAGAAGTCTCCTTCATGAAGTCGTGTGCTCACTACTTCCCAAACGCATGCATTTTCTCTACAACCTTATTATTTAAAAGACTTCTCGTAAACAGTGTCACGCTTGCACAGGCGCTACTCCAGTCCGAAGTGTCCTCTGCTGCTTTGTGCTAACACTCTAGCATACATCATGCCAAATAAAATAAATGTGCCACTTTTATCTAATGAAAGAAATGAGCTTTTAGTTGTGGAAATGTTTTTAATTGCACAACCTGTAGATAAATACACGTTTTAATGAATTCTCTTTGAGTCAGTGTTGCCTTACTCCAGCTCACAGGAAGTTGTCTTTCACATCACCCTTTTATAAAATGTCCAGATTTAGCCACAAGATTACTCACCATTAAGTATTAGAAACGATTACCTGCTATCTTAAGAGTGTGAGACCGCACTAAACGTAAGGTGTTCATAACAAAGCAATGAATACAAAACTTCCTGGGAGATAACATCTTTGCTGACAAACCAGCTTTACCAGCAGCAAGCTGCAGAAGAATCAAAGACACGTTGTTATCTAGACAAACTAACAATCATTATGAAGGCCGGATTTGCCCCACGGTGGAAAGAGGCGTGTGTGTGTATCTGACTGTCTGACTGTCTGTGGACCTCAGGACAATGTACCCCCCCCCCACACACAGACAGACTCACTGACAGACTGTGAACAATGTTTTCATGTCGTCTCTTCTGCCTCCTGACGTTAGTCATGTACATAGCTCATATGTATGTTTGCCTGCAAGCTGCTTCAGCACCTTACAGACAGCACTTGTGTGTGTGTGTGTGTGTGTGTGTGTGTGTGTGTGTGTGTGTGTGAGAGAGAGAGAGAGAATTGAGCCTTATTGAAGATATGTGCCTTTTGATAGTGAGGCTGGATTCAAACTATCTGTGCTTTAGTCTGTGAGTGACACGTGCAGGTAGCTTTCAGGAAGTTTATGTGTGTGTGTTTGAGACAACAGGCAGTGCTCTCGTGAGGAATGAAGAAGTGGTTTCGAGTCTTTACCTAGATATTTGAGTAACAATGCAACGCATCTCAGAGTGTTACTATTTAACCCTTGTGCTCTGGTGTCATTAGACAACAATGTCTGTGGCAGAAAAACATAAAAATTATTTTCCACTTTGACTTAAATCTTTTAGCAAACATCCGTTCTGATCATAACTACCAAATATTCTTTACGTTTCCAGATTTTAACCCTTTAAATGCCACTAAAAATGTTCTGCAAACTAAATGCTCGGTGGATTTTATGTCACAGTCTGGGACGTGTCAGTGATGAGCAACAACATTGATTATTTCTGATGCATTATGTGTTTGATGCAATGCATCAAAGTGGGAACCTGGAGAATCTCATGCATTTGCCCTTTAGGGGAAACATGAGAACATGTCTCAATCTGGTGGAAAATAGTAAAAGCTGCACATTTAAAGCCTGATGTAATAGAAAGCATGATTTCATGCTGTAATGGCCGTAGATAAACAGTTGAGGTTTCAATGGGGAAGTTTTTGTTTGCCTTAAGGGCTGAGGTTGAACTTAAAGTTCGAACACCCTTGCCAAAATGTATTGCTTTTGCATTAAAACAGCCAAAACTAAATGTGTTCTCGGAAGCAGACAGAATCTCAGG